>NC_056743.1:74906110-74956110 GCF_019279795.1 Protopterus annectens
GCAGATAAAGAAGCCAGGGCCTTGGATAGATGGGGAAAGAAAGTTTATACTTCTTCCACTCTAGCTATGAGGGCTTTGAATTGCCAGTTTCACATGTTAAAATACCAAAACTATCTCCTTTCACAGTTGAAGTCTAAGGTTGATGCTCTGGCGGAAGGTATTGATTGTAAAGAGTTACAAGATTTAGTACATGTTTCTGAACAGGTGGGTAAGCATTCTTTGCAATGTGGTTTTGATGCTGTACAGGCCTCGTCTAGGGTGGCTGCCACTGGGTCAGTTCTTTGCAGGCACGCCTGGCTGAGGGATCAAAATTTATCTGACCATGTTAAAACAAGGATTTTAGATGCTCCTTTACAATCTGATGTGTTGTTTGGTTCTCCTGTTGAGGCAGTTTTAAAGAAAATGGAAGACAAGGCTAAGTCTATGCAGACTGTTAAAGATTTTTTGCAGGTTCAGCCTCCAAAGTTTAGTAGAAATTGGCCTGCTAAAGGGTGGACGTATCCTTCTTATGATTCCCAGTCTAGGGGTAGATCTAGACGTGGTAGGGGCAGAGCTCAGGGCTCTTTCAGGCCTAGAACAGGGAGTTCTCCTGCACAGTCTTCAGGTGAGGGCAGGGGTCAGTCCTTTCGTAAACAGACCCAATGACCTACCTTTTCAGCTGCCAGAGCCTTCTCGTCTGGCAGCACCTTTGGGAGGAAGGTTGGCACTTTTCAAAGAAAATTGGAGTTTAATTACCCAAGACAGATGGGTATTAGATATCATACACCAAGGTTACAGGTTTTATTTCCATACCTTGCCTCCTTCCAGAGGCATGCCAGACGTTCCTCCTCAACAAAGACTAGAGGCTCACAAGCAAATTTCTCTGTTACCTCAACTAGGGGCCATACAGCCGGTCCCTATGCCAGAAGTGGGCCTAGGATTTTATTCTCGCCTGTTCCTAGTACCAAAGAAGGGGGACACGTGGAGACCAATTTTGGATTTATCTATCCTCAACACTTATCTGGACATTCCCAAGTTCAAAATGTTGACGTTGCAGCAGCTTTTACCTCTACTGGGCAAAGATCATTGGATGGTTACTTTGGATCTCAAGGAGGCTTACCTTCATGTTCCTATCAGACTAAGTTGCAGGAAGTATCTGCGTTTTCGAGCTGGGACTTCTCACTATCAGTTCTCTGCATTGCCCTTTGGCTTATCTACTGAGCCCACAGTGTTCACGAAAGTTCTGGCTCCAGTGATAGCTTTTTACAGGCTAAAAGGAATACAGATCTATCCTTATTTGGACGACTGCCTGATTCTGGCTCAAGGAAGGGAAGAGCTTCTTCATCATTTGGAATATGTGATAGCAGTGCTAAGATGCCTGGGGTATTCTGTGAACGAAATAAAGTCCAGTCTAGTACCCTCTCAGGACATGTGCTTTCTGGGTGTAAGACTGAATACAGCATCCCAGATGGCCTTTTAACCCCGGACAAACAAAAGAGTCTTTCCCTTTACTTCCATCAACTATCTCATCAGTCCGGGCTGACTGCAAGGACAGTCCTTCAAGCCTTAGGGTTCATGGCATCTTGTATTCTGGTGCTTCCCAATGCCAAACTGCATATGAGGAAGCTGCAATGGTATCTCAAAAATGTATGGACACAGCACTGCCAGGATCTGGACACTGTCATTCAAATAATACCTTGCATTCAAAAGGAATTTTTGTGGTGGGCTCAGGAATGTCACCTAAACAAGGGACTCTGTGACCCGACCAGAGGCGAGTCAGATTTTAACGACAGATGCCTCAGACAAAGCTTGGGGAGCTCATCTAAATGGAAAGTGGATACAAGACAAGTGGCCTGCCAGACTACAACATCTACATATCAACCTGAAGGAGATGTTAGCAGTCCAGTTTGCATTAATAGCTTTCAAGGATTTACTTCTTCCAGGGCAGGTGTTGATTCTAACAGACAACACAACTGTCATGTGGTACATCAACAAGCAAGGGGGAACGCATTCTTATCCTCTATGCAGGCAAGCAATGATTTTGTGGGAGACTGCTCTCAGTTTACAGCTCAATCTTCAGGCAAGGTTTCTGCCAGGAGCACAGAACTCCTTAGCAGATGTGTTGAGCAGACAATTATGGATCCCCACGAGTGGAAACTGGATCCTCATGTATTTCAGAAATTGACAGTGTCATGGGGAACTCCAGACATAGATCTGTTCGCTTCTCCACTAAACCATCAGCTGCCAAAGTTTTGCACAAAAAGGTTTCATCCCACAGCTTGGAAAGTAGATGCTCTTTCTTTCAATTGGAGCAATCTTCATGTGTATGCCTTTCCACCTCTGCCTCTCCTCCCAAAGGTACTTCTAAAGGTCAGACAGGACAAGCCAAGGATGATTTTAATAGCTCCAGATTGGCCTCGACAGCACTGGTACCCATTACTGAGAAGTCTGGTACGGAAGCCTCCATGGCCTTTGCCTTCGATTCCACACCTGTTGTCACAGGAGGACAGCCATTTGCTCAATGTCAAACTTCACTCTCTTCACCTCACAGCCTGGCATATTCTGTTTTGAACCATAGAGGGTCTCAACTTCCACAACAAGTTTTGAATGTGATTTTGGAAGCTAGAAGGCCTAGTACAAGGAAAGTGTACGCAGATAAATGGAAGAGATTTTTATTTTGGAGTGCAGCAAAGGATTTTGATGTTTCTGAGCCTAATTTAAGTGTGGCTCTTCAATATCTTACTGAGTTACTGGACAAAGGTTTGTCCTTCTCTTCTATTAAGGTTCATGCTGCAGCAATTTCAGCTCACTATGAATGTGACCCTCCATTGTTTTCTCATCCTTTGTTCAAGCAATTTCTTAGAGGGGCAAAGAATATAAGACCCCACGTAGAGCTCCTACTCCTGCTTGGGATCTCAATTTTGTGTTGGAGAAACTCACTCTACAACCTTTTGAGCCTGCAGCTACTTCTGAGTTGAAATATTTATCATGGAAGACTGCCTTTTTGTTGGCCATTACCTCTGCAAGAAGGGTTTCTGAATTACAGGCCCTTATGGCGGTTGAGCCTTTCTTGATTTTCCATAAGGATAGGGTATCTTTGCGTACTAATCCTTCCTTTATGCCTAAGGTGGTTTCTAGTGTGGCTTTAAACCAAACTATTCATTTGCCTACTTTTTATGCAAATCCCCAAAATAACGGGAAAAGATTTTGCACACTTTAGATGTACACAGGCAGTTGCGATATTATTTGGACAGAACTAAAGGGTTCAGGCAGTCTCAGCAGTTGTTTGTTTCTTTTGCTTTGAGTTCTCAGGGCAAGCCTGTGTCAAAACAAACTATTTCTAAGTGGATTGGGTTTTGCATTGCTTTCTGTTATTCCCATCATGGCAAGGAGATTCCAGCTGGGATTAGGCCTCATTCCACTAGGGCTACTGCCACTTGACAGCCTTTTTGAGGGGAGTGGCAACCAAGGATATTTTGGAGGCAGCTACTTGGAGTTCAGTGCATACTTTCTCTAGGCATTATCACCTGCCACTTTACTCTAAATCCAGGGCTGGTTTTGCCACTGCTGTTTTGCAGGGCATTTTGGCAGCTCCTGCTTCCTTGTAGTTTGGCCATCCTCCCTTACCTCTGCTTTGGGATTCTACCCAAGTGTAAGGACTGCAGCAATGTGAGATGAAGAACATAGTACAGTTTTGTACCTACCATAAATGTAGATGTTCGAAGATCCACATTGCTGCAGTCCAATTTACCCTCCCTCCTTCCCCTCTGTAGTTAGAGGTGGTTGTGTGGGTTGGGTTGTAAATATTGTGTATATTGTATATATTGTACATATAATTAGTGCAAGGGTGGTTGGTTGTTTGTTTGCTGTCTTTTGGTTTTGACCTTTATTTTTAGGGTCTTCTGACATCTGGGGCAAGAAAAGACTGAGGATATGGCGTCGGTCATGCGCATTTGTACCCTGACGTCCTGATGTCAGTCAAATGCGCCTTGACCGACGTCAGCCTTATACTTTGATATTCGGGCCGACCGAGGACAGCGGACTACCCAAGTGTAAGGACTGCAGCAATGTGGATCTTCGAACATCTACATTTATGGTAGGTACAAAACTGTACTTTAACCAGCTATTTACCTTAAGAAAAATAAGGGAAATCAGATGACCAGCAGAACTTGTTCTGCAAGCCATCTTGGATAATATATTTTACAGGGAGTATTCTCTGAGTATTGAGTATTCTGTTTTGGGAACCTGATTAGAAAGACTGCTCACATATTTCATTGTGCCTTACTCTATCAAGTAAGTTATTAGGGAATAGTAATTCTACTAGATTCACTCAGGAATCTAGTGAAGCTTAGTTTAGAGATTGTTCTTCTTTCTTTATATGAGTCTGTCCATCAATGTTATTTTCAATATTTCCTGTGAATTGAACTCTGTGGTTTGTTGCAAATATATATTTAGTATTTTCTTGTTCTTTTATTATTAAATATATTTAATCTTTTCATTGTTAATGGTCCTCCTTAGAAAATATTTAAGCTTTGAGAGTGCTTATATTTATTTGGTGACACTATGTGCGCCACTCCAGAAGGCCTAGCTGTCTTGGTCAACTACTACCATTTGTATTAGCATTAATATTTCACAGTATAATTGGACACCCTTTGTTAAGGGCCTTAGAGTAGCTGATTGTGGAGTGGCTGGCAGTGGTGATGACTACTTTATAATCTAGTCAGAAGGGGACACAGCAGGTAAATATGTGCCAACCTTTCACGTGTGTGTGTGTGTGTGTGTGTGTGTGTGTGTGTGTGTGTGTGTGTGTGTGTGTGTGTGTGAAAAACCAAATCTTGATGTGTGTGTGTCAGCTACTTGGAGCAGGGACACCAAGCACTGGGCTGACAGAGAGGGTGCTGTAGGTCTTGGCTTAGACACTTGGCTGAGGACCTATCCCTACAGCTGTACCAGTGGGGAGTCTTACTGGGGACCTGGAGGGAGATGGAGAGAGAGAGAGAGCCAGATCCCAGACTTTTGTGTTCTTAACGGAAATTGTGCTTGATGCAGAGAGGTCTGCATCTGGAAATACTGAGTGTATTCATCTGTAGTCAAAGTACATGTCCCTTTCTAGTGTCAGTGGTGAGGATTTTGTTTAGGCTCCTTGATTACTGGCCCAGAGATGGTTCATCACAATGGGTGCATGACCAGCCATCAAAAATTCACCTTATTGAATAGCAGGTGATCGAACACCAACCAATCCAAAAAAAAAGTTTTTTTGAGGGGGGAGGCCTCAGGGACTTCACCCACTACACCCTTGCTAATATTTTATACAACTTTGAGATCACAAAACAGTGATAAAAGGGCAAATTCCCCAATACCCACTGTACTGTAATCTCACAGTGTACCGGCTTTTTGTCCTATCAGTAATTGGTACTTCTGACCAATTTGTCAGTATCCTATATATATATATATATATATATATATATATATATATATATATATATATATATATATATATATATATATATACATATACATATACATATACATACATACACGCACGCACCCACCCACATGTATATATGTTACACACATATAGCTAAATTGACAACTTATCTCATGAAGTCTCTAGTGCTGGATTGTTGTATTGTATTTGTTTTGATTTTTTTGTGAAAGTCCATCCAGACAGGTCATTTACCGGAGATCCCTTGGAAGAAAGCTCTAAATAACACACAAGGAATGGAAGACAATGCTATATTATAAAACCTTATGGTGGTATTAAGTATTTCAAAGTAGTACAGATACATTTCATTTGGAAAATGAGGCATTCAGTATAATTCATAAGAATTCAGTTCAGGTTTTAAAAATGAGAAATTCTTTAAAATATAACAATAAACAAATCAGTAATAGACATTAGAGAAATGTATAATACGTCTGTCTCTAAACTGTGTATTTTTTTTGTAATCTGTTCTTAAATATAGGGCATTATAGTCATATCTCAGACATGACATTTTGGCTGTTTAATGATTTCTGGTAGGGTAGAGATAAAGGTAGACATACAGCAGGTCAGTCTTGTATTCCATAAAAAAAATAGTGGAGATTTGAGAGATTAATCAGGAAAAAGTAGTAAATAAACACTAAAGAGAAGGCAAGGGTAAAGTAGGTATGCTGTTGGAGGCGACCGGAAAGTATAAATGGGGAAAAGCAACCTTTGTTTTAGTAATATATTTCCTAGGAGAGAGTTTTATGTATTTAGATTATATCAAAGGAGCAAGACATGTTCAAAGATAAAAGCAAAGTCCCTAGAAAAGTTTTTGTTTAATAATGCTACAGGAGTAATATATCTTGATTCCAAGGAAAGAGTAATATAGACATTTGGAAACTTAATGGCATCTCAGTCTTTGTACTGAGTAGGAATTGGCGTACTTTGACTTTGTGGTGGGTATTTGTCAATCTGCTGCAGTGATAGTTAGGTTTGTTAATTTGTTGGGTAAGATTATTACAGGGTGTAAAAGTTCTGGTGAATATTCTCACTGTATCAAGCAAAAATAGGTCTGCTCAAAATTCTACTTATGCCTTCTCATCTGCCAGGCAGGGTTTATTTGGATTCTTTTTGAGAGACTGGGTGCTTGAAAGGCAGTTAGTGTTTTTTTTTATGGCGCTGGTTGTGAGATAACATATTTTTGCAGTTTTATGCTAGGCAGTTTTGAGCTTAGGAAAAGAAGTGCCCTTGAAGTTAGTGAAGATAGTGATTTCAATGAAGCTGTTTCAAAGACGCATTCATATTGCAGTTGTGGAGACTCATTTATGAGGTATCTTTTATGTCAGTAAAACAGCATTTGATTAGTGCTAGATAATGATTTCATCTATTTTAAGGTTCAGGTTTAGTAGAGGAAACTGCGTTCTTTTAATAAAGTGAGTGCCATCCTGGAATATACATAAAAGAAATTGTTTTAATTTAATTTTTTTGCACTGAGTGTTGCAATTAAAATAACATTTGATATATGCACATACCACGTACACACACACACACACACACATAAGTATGTGTGTGAATGCATTACTGTATATTGACAGTAACAAATGTCAACTTTGACATTGACACCACAATGTCAACACCATTCTGCACATGCCCTGATTAAACTCAGATCATGCAAATTACAGCACATTGTTTTCACAGGGTGGCAAGCACCCCTGCACCTCACAGTGCCTGCTAATTATATAAGCTAATTCTGAGATTTAACAATTCCTGGGGAAAGGGCATATTCCCCTACTCTTGGGATTGTCTATCTAAACATCTGTTGAACAAAGCATCGACAAAACTGATGTTGAAATTAACACGTTTTGCTCTTTATTAAACTTCCCATTTATGTATATGGGTTCCTCTTAGTTGATTGTCTGTTGTCAAAAGAGTTCAGAATATTTAATGCTCAGTAATACATGCTTCATTGAGAGCACTGTGCTTTGAGTTGTAAAGTTATTGAGAAGGGGAAGAGGAATATTAAAAGGTGAGTATGGGTCTGTGTGTGTGTCTGTCCTGTTAATGCTGAACATTACAGATATATTGATAGTTTTGGTATTGGGGATAGGAAGGTGTGCATCTGTGGTTTAGAATTACATAGGTTTAGTGTTCTGTAAGTGGTTGTGGGTTACACTTAGAATAAAGAGGGTCTATATTAGAACACCGAACATTCAAAATGTCGAGTGTTCTAATATCGAACCCTAGCAATCGAGAAAAAAAAAAAAAAAACACTGAACATTCGGAATAGCAAATATTTTCCTAGGGAAAAAATTTGCTGTTCCAAAACACATACACACAACACAAGCACACCAAACAAACAGCAATCCACACACACACACACACACCTAAACTCTTACACCTAACTATACATACACCACTAAATATCCACATACCTTAACCCAAACCATAAGGTCCGTCACTATCGCACAGTCACCTCACCCGCACCCTAACCGTAATCCACACACTTACCTGAACCCGACCCGTAACTTTCCACCAGAGCGCTGAAAATACCGAAGCAACAGAAAAGGACAACTGAATTCTTTCCCTAGGAAAGAATTCGGTTGCCTGTTACTTCGATATTTTCAGCGGATCGATATTAGAACACTCGACATTTCAAATGTACGGTGTTCTAATATAGACCCGAATAAAGGCTAGGTAGGGGAAAAGACAATATCATACTTACGTCTTTGTATGTAGTGTATATCTGAGATGTTTTGATTTACCTCCTGCTCACTTTACTAATACATGCTTTCCCTAACTCTGTCTGATGCTAATCCTAACCCTACATTAGAAAAACTTTTCCATAATACTACCACTAGTTAGACAAATTTAGACTGACTATAGCTATAAGCTGTTATGGTAGGATCACAAACGAGCTGTTCTTTTTCCTTTTGAGATCTTTATTTACATTATTATTTTCAATAAGTTTTTTTTTCCAGAATGTCAGCACTGATAAATTGTGATTTATTGCATATGCATTTTGATAATTAGACAAACTCTCATATCTATTTATAGATATATGGGTTACATGTAGCTGGTCATATAGCTTTATTGCATGGTGGTTTTAGAGTTGAATGCCCTCATAGGGCTGGAGTAAGTAAATTGCATACTATTTACAAAGTGTTGTCAAATGTATATTAATTATTGAGTATGTTTAGATAGATGGATCGTACATTTGTACAGAGATTCATATATAAAACAAGAACATGTGATGTGTGTTTTATAATGGCACCCTGATAAAAATTGCAGGAAAAACTGCACCAAGAGTGAATGGCAAGATACATGAAACTGTAAATTACCAACATTTAAGATATGCTGTATGTGAACAGATATGTCTATACTAATGAATGCGTCATGAATGGTAGGAGTTACTGGACATGCAAACCAGCATTACAGGAACATATAAAGGATGAGCCATTACAATAACTTATTAATGGACAGGAATTGTAAGTCTATAGGGTCATATTAGGCTGACTTAGGGCCCTTACAAGCCTAGCCATGCATCCCAAATGTGACCCATGAATTTGGTTTATATGGGGAGGGGGTGATTCACTGACTGCCTCTGCCCATCAAAGACATAGGTGCCAGACCAGATGTGAAATTCTAATTATTCATTGATCCACATGTTTAAATAAGGTTAGAGAAGCTGTTTCACGTGGATGGGAGGAGCCTGTTTCACAGAATGAGAATGTCTGTGTCTCCAGTGTGTCCTATTTAGGTCACAAACAAAATTTAGGCCTTTTAATTTATACAAAAGGTTCATCAAAACAGGGTCCAGGGATAACTTGTATGCCAGGCAAAGATCACCTTTCAGACATTTCTATGATTCTGAGCAAATAGACACGGCTTTGAGGTGCTCAGCATAGGACATTGTGTTTACTCCTCAAATTCTTTTGATAAGGACCTTTGTGGACACTCCAGTTGCTGCATCTTGCTGATCAGGTACATACTGAAAGGGGAGCATTATAGATTCATAGGTGTGTACTAGGCTAACGGCCCTGGAGCCTATATTAGCCTAGCCCAAGAAGATTCCCTGGCAGCATGCCACCTAAAAGTTAGTTCCTAGTGCCACTGTCAAGCAAGGCCACTGAAGTGATCCTCAGGATGAACTTCATATTGCCCATCCACTCGTCAAGATTTCTCTTAGAGGGCCAGTGAAGTTCTCACGTGAATAGGAAGTTTGCCAAGTACAGTGGTATGATGACCTATCTGGACCTAGATGTCATGCCCTTGCTTATAAGTTGAGCAACACAGAAGGATTTTCTTATTACCTTGGACATGTCTAAAGCTAAGCTAATACCTACACAAGCTTCCAGATCCCTGACTAGGGCATCAACTTTGAAGGGTGATTTATTGATGCCATAGTTACCCAGGGTGGCAGATTTCCCATAAGCTACTATAATGCATTTCTTGGTATTTGGTATTAAGCCATGGCTTTGGCACCACTTGTTTCTATGGTAGGCCTTCCTGAAGGGTGTTCTCATCTTGGGGGGATTCAGTGACTACTCCCAGTTTGCAATTATCTGCAAACTTGCTTAACCAGAGGCCTTTGACATCCAAGGAGTAGATGCCAAAGAGGAGTATGCCTAACAAAAAGCCCTGGAGAACTTCACTGGTGACCAGCCTCTTTGTGGAGGTGGCCTCACTGATTGTAAACTCCTGGTTCCTATCAGTGAGCCAGCTAGCTATCCAGCATGTTATAAAAGGGTTTATCAATAATTTCCATAAAATATGTTGGCAGTGCTCAAATGGGGAATTATATCAAATGTTTTACCTAGATCTAGGTATGCAGTATGTACTATTTTCCCCTCATCCATTACCTTAATGACCTTTTCAAAGGTGTCCAGCAGATTCAGTAAGCACGTCCTTCCTTTGACAGGTGGTCTTCTATGTTCTTGTTAATTACCATGATAAATGTTTTCATGGCTTTGCAAATAAGACTAGTTTGTTTAATGCATCTGTCGTTTCCAGGCTCTATTGAAGGTCCTCCCGTATGAAGGGAGGATGACCATTGCAGTCCTCCATTCATATGAAATAAAGCCTGCTTTAAGACTGTAGTTAAATGACTATGGGGTCCTGATAAGTCATATTTTAGAACATTCAGGAGGCATCATATGATGTTATCAGGGCCCATTGAGTCAGTATACTTGGCTTTAGCAAATGCAGTCAGTACAAGTTCCCTAGTTATAGTTGGAAGGGTTATGTTTGACAGTATTTTTGGGAGAAATGGTTGGGGGTGAGAGGGTGCTAAATTTGAAGCTGGATTTGTCCACTAAAAAGTTCACTATATCACAAGGCTCGGTGAATGTGGCACCATTAACCACCAGTTCTTCACATTGCTGTGTGCTGCCTTTGGGGTTTCTGACACAGCTAAATAAGGTCTTGTGGTTCTGTTTCACCTGAGAGGCTATTTTAACCTCAAATTTGGCTTTGCTTGACCTAATTTGCCCTCTTAGTTGCCTCTTTAGTCTGATGAGAGAATTTCTATCTTTATAGGAATTACCCTTCCTGATTTTTACATCATTTCCCTTTTGTTGAATACTGTCTAATTTGGGATGCCACCAGGGTGTTTATTTCTGGGGCTAGTCCTGGTCTTTCTTCTGGTAGCTACAGTAGCCTCTATGCAGTCATTGACATGGGTGTATATAGCTTTTGATAACAATTCAGCATAGACTGCTGTGTTCTCAGGGTTTGGAGGTGCACTGAACTTTGACAAACCATCACTTAAAAGGTAATTTTCCTTAGAAGAGTTCCTAACTGTTACTGTATTTTATGGAATTATGGAGTTTATTTTAATTTTGAAGGAGACAGCTTTATGGTCAGACCTTTACCGGAGAGAATGAGACATGAGAGGGCGTAGCATTCTCCCATATTTCTGAACATGAGGTCCAGGATGTTTAAGCCTCTAGTGAGCATATTTACTATTTGGCCAAGGGTGTTTCTATTTACAAAGTCCTGGGATCTCTGGTGCCTTTTGATTTGAGGTCTTGTAGGATTCCAAGTCTATAGAGAGATAAAGCCTCCCATGAGTATGGTATTAGGTTGCATGGTAAGTGTTCCCAGTAGGTCTAAGTATGTTTTGTGAGCTTCTTGGGACACGGAGGGTAAACTATAACTGGCTAGGATATGGTATGGGCTTTGTTCTATTGTGATCTGTATATGGAGGAACTCCAGAACATCATCCTGTGTGACTACCCAAGAAGTATATTTGTTATTGATGAGATACTTCCACCTTTAGCCCTTGTCTGGGCAGCTGGTGGTCTAAAAGTGTGGAAGGCACTGAAACCTTGCACTGCCTGGATGCTTTCTGCATCATTAAACTATGTCATGGTAACTGTATTCTTGAGTGTGAGGAGGGCTTGGAGTGAGTATAGTTTATTTAGGCTCCTGAAATTAAGCAGTAGCACCATGTGGTTCAGCTGAGTTTATTTTGCTATGTTGTTAGTTTTGTCAATTTGGCATTGCCTAAAAAAGGCACTATGGATGTGGGTAAAGTTTTAGCCAGTATTCAAAAGCCTATTGTGGAATAATGCAGACCATCCTTGGAAAACCATATCCTTTTAATCTGACATGCTGGATCTCCTTAGACTGACACCAGAAAGACACACAGTTAAAATTTTTTGTTCGTACTATGGCATCATCCTCAGTGATGGTAATATGCTGCTCAAAGCCAGGCTCATACCAGCCTGAGATACATAGTCTGAAAGTCCACAATATCTCTTGATATAGTTCAAGGAGGTACATCTCAGGTTATTTACAATCTGTTGCATCTCAGATCATTTACAATCCATGGATTATGGTGGAAACATACTGGCATCTGTGGTTCATAGATGTGTACTAGGCTAATGGCCCTGGAGCCTTACCAAGCCTAGCCCATAGGATTACCCAGGCATCATGCCATCCGACCTTAGTTCCCAGTGCCTCTGTCAAGTAGAGCCACTGGAGTGATCCCTGGGTTGAATTTTCTATTTCCCATCAACTCATCAAGATTTCTCTTGAAGAGGGCCAGTGAGGTGCTCCGCTTGACATGTATGGGAATGTTGACGTCTCTGGAGTGTGTAGTGCAGAGGGATTGGGATTTCTTTAGATATAGCATTTTTAACAGAGCTGCATCAGATGTGCCTTTGTAAGTCAAGCAGAGATCGCCACTCAGTAGGCAATATGAGACAGAGAATAGTTGAAGTTTTTTTGAGGCTGTCCATATGGGACACTTGTTTAAGGCCTAGGATCCTCTTTGTGAGGTACTTTTGCGGCCTCTCCAGTTGTTGTAGGTGTCTAGTGAAGTACATGCTAAATGGGGCATTGTACTCTGATTGGCCTAATGAGGGAAGAGTAGAGGGAGACAGTGACCTCCTTCCTCCTGGATGCAAAACCCTTAGTAATGAGCTGTGCCACATAGGAGTTTCTGACCACAGTGGCAATGTGGTGGTCAAAAGAGAATTTGCTGTCAACCTTTGTTCCCAGATCTCTTATGATGCCTTCTGTGTTCAGTGGACTACCATCAATGTGGTAATTCATGGGAACTAGGTTTTTCCCAAAGGGGATGGCACATTTTTTTGGCACTGAGCTTTAGGCCATGGTTCTGACACCAGTTGTTGGTCTCAGTGAGGCCTTTCTGTAGGATGTCAGCATCACTTGGGGAGTTAATAATAGCTCACAACTTGCAATCATCTGCGAACTTTGTCAGCCAGATTCCCTTCGTGTTGGCCTGGACTTCAGAGAAGTAGATACCAAACAGGAGAGGACTCGGGACCGAACCCTGTGGGACTCCACTTGTGACTGGTCGGCAGTCTGACTTGGAGTCAGCTACTTTCACACTGTGGGTACTATCTGTGAGCCAGTTTGTAACCTAGTGATATAGGGGCTGATGCCTAGCTTAGTGAGTTTTTCTATGATTTCTGAGTGGAGAATGGCATCAAAGGCCTTGGCCAGATCAAGGTAGGCTGTATGAACCACCTTGCCTTCATCCACAGCTCTGGTGACTCCCACAAAGAAGTCGACCAGATTGAGCAGGTATGATTTACCCTTCACAAAACCAAACTATGTGAGATCCAGAGTTTGGAGATTCCCTATATCCGAGTTTATTAGGTCCATGATGATGCGTCCCATAGCTTTGCATATCAGACTCATCAGGCTAATGGGGCGATAGTTCCCAGGGTCTGTAGTCGCTCCTCCTTTGTGGAGAGGGATGACTGTAGCAGTGCCCCATTTGGTAGGGATAAAGCCTGAGGTGAGGCTGTGATTGAACAGAACATACAGGTGAGGTGCCAGTTCACTCTGTAGCTCATGCAGAACACAGCCAGGGATATTGTCAGGTCCCATAGAAGCTGTAATCTTGGCCTTATTGTAGCAGTAATACTTGGTGCCTGGCAATCTACTAGTATTGTGATTGGTCCTGTGGTGGGGGAGAGAAGGGTAAAGTTGGCACTGAATTTGTTGGCTAGTATATGGGCAATATCTGTTGGCTCAGTATAGGAGGTGGCATTGTGCAACAGCGAGCAAATCTGGGTATTGCCGTGGAGATTCTTTACATAATTATAGAAGGCCTTGTGGTTGTCTTTACTATCTGCTGCAGTTGTGTTTTCATAGCTAGCTTTAGAGGATTTGATGATGGATCTCAACTTTTTGTTGAGGCTGATAAGGGAATTTTTCCACTCGTGGGACTTCACCGTATTTTGCATCAGTTTCCTCCTCCTGTTGTAAAGTTTGTTTATGTCAGGGGACCACGAAATTGGCTTCCTTTTTTTTGGAGGAGAGCACCTTGGTTCTATTGCGGATGGCGAGATCCATGCATATGTGTATGTGTTCGTACAGGGCATTAGTCTATGATTTGGCAGTCGTGCAACTGTTCTCCAATTGCATGGGTGCTGTGAAGTTAACCACCACTGTTTTTAGGAGTCCAAAGTTAGCTTTGGAGAAGTTTTTCATGGTGTTTACCTTTGCGAGGGGGGTGATGTGGATTTCCAAGGTAATTAGTTTGTGGTCTGATCTAACCAGGAAGGAGTTGACTACTGGTGTAGAACGATGGTCGCCCATGTTAGTAATGACCAGGTTAAGGATGTTGCTACCTCTATTGGGGGTAAGAATGAGCTGATCCAGGGCATTGGAATTAATGAATTCCAGGAAACATTGGGTAAGTGTCTTGGTACATGAGTAGTTTTCCCAGTTAATGGAGGGATAGTTGAAGTCACCCAGTATGACAGTGTTAGGTTGGACCCTAATATTCTCCAGGGTGCTTAGGAATGTGGAGTGCGAGTCTTAGTTCATGGTTGGGGACCTATAGCAGGATATGACCTGAATCACGGTCTTACTCAATGTTAGCTGCACCTGAAGTATCTCTGATGTGTTATGTTGGGCTACAATTCTGGAGGTGTGCACATTCTTTATGAATATGGAAACACCAATGCCTTTGGAGCTTTAGTCTATGTTCTGAGGCTGAAAGGTATAAAAAGAGATATAGCCTGGTAGTGCATGGGTGCTTTCTGCTGCCTTGAACCAGGTCTCTATTACAGCACAAATGTCGATGTTTTCCATTTTAAGGAGTGCTTTGAGCGAGTGCATTTTGAGATTTAGACTGCTAGCATTGAGCAGCATGACCCTCAGATTGCATTTGTTTGAGCTCTTACGGTGATAATTTGGTGTTTGGAACACCGATTTGAGTGCATGTGTGATTTGGCAGATCCTGGCTCCTGATAAGCAACTACCAGTTCTCTTCTCCTTATTCAGTCTGGTTAGATGGGCATTGCTATTATCGTACAATGGTGTTCCCTATGAGAAGAGTCCTGGGAAGTGTTTGCTTGCCTTAGAGGCTTAATGTTTGAGGCAGTGTTTCAATCTATATCAGTGATAAATTCACCTCACGTCTGGTTAGATTGGACAACTCCATGTAGTTACTCCAGGTCTAGGTTATAGATCCCCCTCCATGAGTCACAACACCTACAAAGCCTACTTAACCAAAATAAAGGCAATCCAAATTTTGCCAAACTGGTTATGGGGGATTTCAGTTATCCCACCATCAACTGGGAAACCTACTGTAGCCCAAACTCACTAGCACAAAAGTTCCTTGACTTTGTGAATTCAAATGCCTTGGAGCAAGTTGTCCATACCCCAACAAGAAGCACAAACATTCAAGATTTGGTCCTCACCAACATGTCAAACAGGTGCACCGCTGCAACTGTTGGACCCTCATTAGTTGAAATTCACCACAAATCAGTCCCCTTTAAACTGACACTAACACCAGAACTCACAAAGGGGGATATCAGACTAAAAACCTCTCCAAGGCAAGCTGTACCCTGCTAAGTGAAGGTATAAATGCATTCCACCCACACTCCAAGCTGAAAGTGGTAACTACACGAAAGCATACACTAAAGCCCTGTACCATTACCTTGCATACCTCAACTTGGCAAAGGCTTTTGACACAATCCCACATTCAGACATTAGTGATAAACTTAGCAAACTGAATGTAAACCCCTTAGTTGTAAGATGGGTTGCCAACTGACTCACAAACCAGAGATGCACACACTCAAAGTGGGTGACTGCACATAAACCAGTAGACCTGTTACCAGTGGGGTTCCTCATGGGTCAATGCTGGGCTCCCTACTGTTTGGTCTATACTTCTCAGAAGTTCATGTCAAAACTAAAGGGTTGTGGCTGACTAAGTTTGAAGATGACTGCAAACTAGAGGTAATCATTGAATCCCCAAATGATGTCGGTATACTCCAGGAGGGTATCACACAGATCAACAACTGGTGCATTAGTCACAGTCTCAAACTGAATGCAAAGAAATGCATCATCATTCCCTTCAGCACAAACAGTCCCTTCACACTATAAAAAATCAATAACAGTACGCTAAGTACCCATGAAGTGGTAAGGGACCTGGGATCATAGGTTGACTGCGACCTTAACCTCGACCACCACATGTCTACCATTGTAAGGAAAGTTTTCCATGTAGCTTGCTTACTTAGTAAAGGCATCGCCTTTAGAGCAAAATAATTTATAACCTCCCTATACTGGGCACTTATCTGGCCTATAATTGAGTAGAATGCCCCATTCAGTACGTACCGTACTAAGCACCTACAGCAATTAGAGAAACCACAGAGCTTTCCAACAAAGAATATCAAGGACCTCCAGCATGTGCCTTACACAGACTGAACAAAATCCCTGTCACTATACTACTTAGTGTATAGACTTCTTAGGGGAGAGTTATGCTGGACCTACAGAGTATCCCAAGACCCAAAACTAATGAACCTACAGCATATCCATAAATCAAATGGGTCTAGGGCTACCCATTCCTGGGACTTAAATATGGCCTGCGACTTAAATAGGACATGCTAGAGAGACAAATTTACCTCCCACAGACTGCCACATCTTTGGAACAGGCTACTAATTCATGTGAAACAGTGCACCTCTATGACACTGTTCAAAAGGAACCTGGTTGAGTGTGTGGGCATCATACATTTTTCCAGGGATAGTACCCACAACCCTCCTGAACATGGGCAAGCATCAATAAATGCAATATTGGGTATTGACTAGTACTTCTACAGTATTACATTGGGTTGAAATGGTTAGGCTTAAAATGACCTCCAGGTTGGTAGCTTGGTAATCTCCTATGAGCCTATAATAGTATGTGTGATGTTAGGTGTTTTTTGGCTTGCTGAGGCATAGCTTTGACAAAGGTGGTTGAGGGGATCTTTGTTTAGAAAGACTGCTTTAAAGTGTCTTGGAATGCATTAGTCTGCATGTACATTGTGTGCATAGTTTTGAAGAGCTGATCTGCACTTGTATGCTAGATTTTAGCCTCCAGTGTCATTGTGTAAGTACACCACTCCCCTCTTGAAATCAAACACTCCTATGTATGCTATGGATCTGGCTGAAGTGGAGAGAGTTTTGTTCTTTGTCAGAAATGTTGCAGTGTCTTTGTCCATGTAGTGGAGAGTGCTGTGACAAGTACTTTAAGTTAGCAGTACAGTTGTTGTTCAGCAAAGGACTGGCACAAAAGATTAATAGACAGAGTAAATAACTTATTATTGGCTCTATTCCTTTAACTTGTAGGTTAAATGATTTGATATAGCACCAGGGATATCTTGGAAGAATTCTTTGCATTTGTCAAGTCTACCACATTTTTGGACTTTACATTTCAGGTGGATGATTGTGTTATACCATTTTTAGATGTGAAAGGGATGAAAATAATCTGGTAGTTTCAGTTCAAAAATATGGAGAAAACCTACTTAATCCAACTACCACTTACAGTTTGGTGGTGCACACAGCTGAACCACAAAAGGGGATTGTTTGAGGACAGTGTATTTGGCTTTCTAGACTTTCCTCAGTCGATGACCGTTTCTTGGAGTGCCATATTTTAAAGGAGAATGTTCCATGCCAGAGGCTATCCTTTGAACTTATTGGATGACGTTATGTAGCATGTCTGTGGCCAAAGAATAACCAGATTTGCCCATGTTATGCAAACATATCACTAAAACTTCAGACTCAGAGGTGAATGTTTTTGAAAAATCAATGATTCTACTCCATTCCAATGAAGCTGAAAAGGTACAGGCAGTCATAGACAAGGGAGTGGAGCTTATTGATGGCTGCTTGGCCTGAACTGGCCAAGTTGAATATTCAGCCCTAATTTGTCTTTAATCTCCCCTTCTAGCATAGCTGCGCAGCTGGAACATAATTTGGTTGGTAATGACATATGCAGTTATATTTCCAAATGGTAGTGCTTGCAACTTTTGTTGATTCATACATGACTGTCTGAATCTGGTCATCCAACAGTACAATATGGTTATACCCTGCCCTGGCCACTTTAACTGCAAAACGTTTGGTGTACTCTACAAAGCTACATCCAATTCCAGTCCAGCATATTATATTGGGAAGACCCGATGTAAACTTGAGAGAATGCAGGAACATTATTACTGCATGAAATCTAAGGATATGACAAATGCACTTTTTAAACATTATATTGTTTGACAGTTTAGGAAGTTTTATTTTTTTACTTTTTATTTTAAATAAAGTTCCATTTGATGTGACTGGTGGATTGGGAAACAGACCTGCTATGCAAGGAACTGCACTGGCAGATTTTGTTGAATAGTAATGTTGTACCTGTGTTGAATGATTTCATTTCCATTGCACCAATCCTCAGGAAATGACATAACAGGCTGACCTAATGATTGATTGCTTTTCCCCATTCCACTGCTTATGTAGGTTTGGCCAAGCAGGGGATGTTTTTATTCTAAAGTTAATTTTCCTGTGAACAAAAGGGCTCAATAAATTGTCTTCAGTCCTCTGGTGGTCATATGTTCTTTGTTGGTTATCGATCATTTTGCTACATTTTCAAAATCCATGGAAACCGAGACATTGGCAAGCATATGCTATGCATGTATATTATAGTGTCCATGTAGGAGGGGGAGGTGGTAAGTGCACAGTAAAAAAAAAAAATTAACTTTGTCTTGTTAAAAAAATGTATTCATAATCCTTCCCTCTCCATATAGAAATCCTGTCCCCAATGAAATGTTAAAAGCTATTGTAACACTTCGGAAGCACCTGCCCGCACCAACAATTAACACGTCATTAAAAGTTCTATTCAGAGCTGATGACATAAGTATTAAACCATTCTCACACTTTTTTGCATTCATTAAGGGCTTGCTGTTTGATAGGGAATGTAACTGACTCTCAAAATGACTGAATTTCTTTGTTCATAAGGTGGGGGAAGGCAGCAAGCAAAAAACATACCAATGTTATAGGACCGCAAGTCGAATGCTGCACCAGTGCAGGAATGTCTCGTACTAAAGTTTGTCTCCGGTCTATTGGCAGGCTGCTAAAAATTCTGAATTACTTTAGAGGTGCAGTTTATTCCTCATTCAACTTTACTTGTGAATTTTGAGGTAAATTTGCCTTGCCAGCTTGTTTCTTCTCTTGTGTGTTGTTACTGGTGGTGAACGCCAGCCTTCCAGTTCTCAGAATCCACAGACCTCTGCAGAAATCAGCCTATGTTTTGCTGTCTGTGACCCCAGTACTACTGATTTAGTAAGATGTAAAACTGAGAAAACGTGGATAAATGCGCAATTGCTGCTGTAAAATAAGTCTGCCTCTTAGAGTTTTCATTATCTGTCCTCTGTAATTTATCATCTGTTGTGAGAACCTCTTAGGCAAATACTGAGCAAAAATTGAGGATCCTTCCTAACAATAAGGGACATTTGAGAGTTATGCTTACTACAGAAAAGTACAGGATAATATTATACCTTTTTTAGTAGTGGGATGAAAGGGGTGATGAAAGCCATAGACATACAAATAAAGTGGCGATTACTAAGCTGGGTTATAATATGACTGAGTTTTCTTTCTGGTTGTTAGCCTGTGTATTATAATTAATAAATGCTGATAGCGTATTTTAGTTAGGACTGAAGTGCTTTGGAGCTTTGTTTGTTGTATTAAGACTGTAGTAAGGCACTTGTTACATTTGTATCAAATGACTTGCTACAGTTAAAAGAACCATTTTTTCTTCTTTTCTGCTGAGGGAAGCTGAAGCTCATAAGATCATTTTCTTGCTTTTCAGCTGTAGGCGAAAACTTCCCTTTTATGGTCATGAGCTTCAAGAGTTCATGAGAGAGCTAGTTAGAGGGGCTGCTCATGGTGCCCGAAAACATAGCTACAGCACTTTGTGAACCTTAATTATTTGAATGACTGCTGTATATGATGCATTATACTGGATACCTCCACAAGTATATATATAACCTGTATTCTTTCAATTAAAAAAATACATAGCTATAATTTTTTTGTTAGATGAAAAAATATATTTGCATATTACTTATAAAACAATCATTTCTGTTTAACCTCTTTTGATCTGATATATACACACACACATGGGTCCCTATCAGAAATTCAAGTTTTCAGAAACTTGAATTTCATATTGTCAAGATGATATGATCGAGTTTCCGAAAACTCAAAGCTTTTGAATGGAGCACGAGGTACAGTGCGGATCTAAGACTTTACCCTTTTTTGCACAGTAGTGAGATCTTGGAGTTGGTATACATAATATGCAGGTGGTGGGGGTGCAGACTCCTACATGGGGGAATGCAACCCCCCCTCCCACAAAAACATAGGAAAAGGTAGGTTTTTGTTATTTTCTGAAGTTTAGGTTTTTGTAAACTCAATCATATCGTCTCAACAATATGAATTATTTTGAGTTTTTGAGAACTTGAGCTTCTGACATAGACCCCCACACATGCATGCATACATATACATATACATACATGCATACAATTCTATACATTTATTTTAAGAATCCTTGAATTTTGATAGTTTGGGCAGTACATCTTTGTGTGTTTGTAATCTTTAATGTATACTGATTATCTTCAAGTACTGGACAAACTCGTGTGTATATTATATATATATATATATATATATATATATATATATATACACGTGTGTGTGTGTATATTCATGTACATATATAAAATACATGTGTGTGCGCGTGTGTGTGTATAAAAGTCTGACTGTGAAAACCATATCCAAACCTCATACTTCATTGTGCACAGACAGAAGAAAAGTGAACTGCAGCACAACAGCATTACATTTACTGATGTCAGAGACAGTCTGAAAAAGGAAAGAAGCAGGTACAGCCTAGATGCTCTCTAGAGTGCAAAGCATGACTTGAGAGAGGCAATTACATAAAGAAGCTACAGTCTATGCTCTCTCCCTTACAGTATATCTGGCACTGAGAAGGTTGTGAACACAATCACTGCACCTAAAACATCACCCACAACTACACAACATGCACCCACATATGCGTAGGTTCTCAACAAAAAAAAAACCCAAACAAAGGAGACCTCAGAGGCAAAAACACATGAACTCTGCAACCCTCCACACTACATACCATGCACAGTCCACACACCAGTGTCTCGCAACCACTAAGGCCTAACCATAAACTCCAACATATTAGTCATAGGAGACTCCATTGTAAGACACCCAGATGTGCCTCTCACCAGGCTGGATAAGGAGAAAGTCACGGTTAGTTGTTTGTCAGGTGCCAGAATCCACCACCAAGCCCTTCAAACCAAACTCTCTTTTCCTTTCACCCTGTTTCCACCTCCTACATCAAATCTCTTCTTCTTAAGCTCAAACCCTGCTCTCCCTCTACTGACAATCTACCTCCTACCTTCCTCAAACTTGCTGCTGAATCTCTTGCCTATCCTATATCTATACTAATCAACAGATCTCTTCTAGAATTCACTGTGCCTACCCTGTGGAAATCCTTTTTCACTATTCCATTACACAAAGGTGGGAACGCCACAGACCCTGCCAACTACTGAACCATTGCCATTCTATCCCCCCCCCAAGATTCTTGAAAAATGCATTCACTCACAGCTTCTTAACCGCCTCCTCCAGCATAATCTTCTTACTTCCACTCAGCATGGTTTCCATCCCAACCACAGCACAACCACTGCCCTCTTATCCTTCACTCATACCATAGCCGAAGCCCTCGACAACAACAAACTCATATCCTGCCTCTTCCTTGATGTTTCCAAAGCTTTTGATACTGTCTCATCCTCTGTTGCTATCTAAACTTGCTAATCTTAATCTATCTTCTTCCTCCCTGGCCTGGTTCACTAGCTACCTATCCTGTAGGCAGCAGTCTGTCAAATGGCTGTCATCCTTTTCACCATTCCTTCCTGTCCCAACTGGAGTACCCCAAGGTTCCATCTTGGGTCCCCTTCTATTCAATGTCTTCATCAACGATCTCTACACATCCTGCAAACATTCCTCTCTCATCCAATATGCTGATGACTCTACACTTATCAATCTCAAACAATATGACTAAGCTCCATACCCTAACCCAAAATACCTTTCTATCCACTGAAAAATGACTGAATGATCATTTACTCATCCTCAACCCCAAAAAGACCAAACACTTACTCTTCCTCCCCCGATCTCTTACTAACCATAAATCTACCTTTGCTATTAAATCTTCTGACAACACAATTGTTGTAGCATAGACTAGATTCAGGTATGCTGAATATAGCTTTGTTTGTATAACTTGAGCACTAATCCAGGCCATCTTTTTTTGGAGAAGGTTCCCCTGCACCCTATTGGCAGGAGTGTGCGGTTAGAACATGTCTGATTGAAGACTGCTGGACTAGGGCTCAGTTTTGAGCTTTTTTACTGGTTAATTGGGTAATTTGTTTAAATCAGTTTGCTCGTTTTCTATTGTTTTATATATATAAAAAAGTGCACTTTATTCATCTACTTTTACCGTATTTGTGTTTCTTCCTACTTTATTGCATTTATTCTGCTGCATTTATTACTGCTTGTTAGTAGCCTGATTAAATTGTATCTGTTATTTCTAAGTCTTTGGCTGAAGCACTTGGGCTTCAGACCAGTTGTTTTACATTAAGGTTTGTGGTCTACACTGTTGTGGCAGGACAGGTAGCTTATATCCTAAGTTGGGAGTTGCTGATTGAAGGCTTAGTGTCTGTTATTCTAAGAGTGTATTCATTCTGGTTTAAGCACTTGGGCTTCGGGCCAGTTATTTTACATTAAAAAGGTGTGGTCTGCACTCTTGCGGGAGGAAAGGGTAGATTCTGCCCTTCTGAGCTGGGAGTTTCTGGTTAAAGGCTTATTGTGCCTGCTGATTTGAACTGTTTCTTTCTGAAATTGGTAACCTTTGTTTGCTGTAGCATAGACTAAATTCAGACCTGCTAAATCTAGCTTTGTTTATATAACTTGAGCACTAATCCAGACCATCTATTTTTGGAGAAGGTTCACCTGCACTGTAGTGGCAGGAGTGTGCAATTAGAAACCTGTCTGATCAAATACTGCTGGAACGTGTTTGATCAAAGACTGCTGGAATGGGGCTCAGTTTTTAGATTTTTATTGGTTAATTTGTTTAAATCAGTTTGCTCATTTGCTGCTGTTATATTAAAAAAAAAATACACTTTATGCATCGCCGCTTAGCTAGGGTTAAAGTATTTTGGCGCCATAACTGCTCTTCAAAATTTCCCTTAGAACTAGCCAGTTTTTTTAGTTTTAGCACTAAAATCTGTTTCTTTGAGCTCAGCACTTGTTCAGAACTCGTTGTAAGCACTAAATAAGCTACAAATTACTACAGCACTTACTTGTCTAGAGGAAGCAGTTTTTAGTACTTAATAAATAAGCACCTTTCCAGGCATGTCTAAGGTCAGCTCCTGGTGTTTTCTCCTGTCTCCCTGATGAATCTGGGCATCTTGGGGCAATGCAGCAATTGCCTCATGTACACTGACAACCCGCTCCTCCTACCACCCAACACTAGAACCTGTAAGAGATGCACTTATACAGCCAAACTGGAAGCAAAACTCTCTTCACCCAAGACTGGACTAGACAGTCAAGAGGAGAAGGTAAACACTTGCACCACACCACAGTCATCCCATAGTCCCTCAAAACATACACCACTAAAACAGACACATAGCAACACAAAACACACACCTACATTCATGGAGGCTCTTAATAAAAATCTGCTCAAGTAACAGAGACGTCCAAAGCAGAAACGCATGCAACCTCCACCCCCAACACAACCCAAATGACACACAGCCTACAAACTCAGTATGCCACTCAACCACAGCCCATAAGGCATAACAACATACCCAACACACTAGTCATAGGTGACTCTAGAGTCAGGCACACTGATGTTCCACTCACCAGGCTAAACAAGGATAAAGTTACTGTCAGCTGCCAGGATTTGCCACATAACGCACGTACTCAGGTCACTCCACACAAGTACAAATATGACTCCGTCATTGTCCATGTTGGTGTGAATGACCTGAGACGTACCTCCCTGGACTACATGAAAAGAGACATTGAGGAGCTCTCCAATCTTGTAGCCCAGGCAGGTATGATCCTAGCCCTGAGTAGCATCCTGCCATCACTCAGAATGATACCGCAGTACAAGGACAAAATGATTGACTTCAACAAATGGCTAAGCTTTTGGTGTCATTCTAAGGGGATCCAGTATTTGCCTGGGATGACATGATCGACAGACCACGATGCTTTGCCAGAGATGGCCTGCACCTGTCGCCCTTGGGATTCTGGATATTGGCTAAGGCTCTTGCCACCACTATAGTGCCTTTTTTAGGTAAGGTTCAAATGACAAATTCATCACCATAACAGGTACAAGAAGGCAAAATCTGAGGGTAATGCTACTCAATGCTAGAAGTCTAAACCTTAGGGTTGCCACCTTTCTACTGTGCCATTTCCTGACAAACAAGCCCCGCCCCATGCACAATCAAGCCACACCCATTCCTTTTAATAGCCACACCCCTTTACTCCACCCTTCAGCATAAGTCTTTAATATCACATACAGTTACCAATAAGTAGAAAAATGTGTGACGAGTCAAAAAGTAAATAAAAAAACTTTATTTAGCAATACATCAAAAGGTTCACTACATACAACAGTACATCACACACAAGCATGGGAAAACTAAGCCCAAGTCTCATATCACAGGTAGTACTAAAATGGAAATACAATTAGATATTAAAAACACCAGTTCATTCAAAGCAATACATTAAGGGTTCACCACACACAATAGTAAAAGAAAAGCAACTGTTTAAAGTATCTTCAGTTTTACTAGAAATCATTGCTTATACTTGAAGCTGTATTTGGCATTTGATCTAGCAGCCTCAAGTAATGGCTGGTTATTTCTCACAAATGAATAAAATTGCGAACAACTCATGTTAAAGTTTAGCTTGACCTGCAACTCGGCCTTCACAAGTGACACAAGCATTCTATTTCTTACATCAGTCCACACATTCCCCATAAGTGAAAAAACCCTTTCCACAAAGCTATTGCTGGGGGGGATTGAAAGAGCAAACTGCACCAGTCTGTAAAGTGGCTTGCAGTCTGGAGCTTTACTAAAAAGTCACCCAGCGATCACTTACAGATGCCTCTGTCATCTGTAACAGGGCTGGCAATGCAGCAGTTAAAGTACAGTAGTCTGAGTAAAGTGCTTCAATGTCCACATCCAATTTGAAGAGGTCTGCAACTGCACGCAGTTCTGGCCAAGTTACAGGATGTTGGAGGCTGAGGACCTGCATAGCTTTAAAGGGACTATTATCATAGTCAAACCACTTCTGTAGGTAACAAAGTGCTTTACTGTAAAATCACAGAAGGTCCTACAGACCTGCTGTGCGACAGCTGGAGTAAAGTGCTGTAAGGCAGATGAAACTTTAGTACCAAAGAACTGGTCATCTAGCCTTCTCTGCAACTCATCTTTTAGACTTTTCATCACGGTGTACAACTCTGGAGCAGAGAGTGTTACTTTCAAGTTTTGCTATAGACTTGTGGAATACCTGCAGGATGTAGTGCATGAAATGTATGTAGCACTCTGCCTCAGACACATCCCCACTGATGCCATCCTCATCGGCCTCCACAAATTTCCAGATAAGGGGTGACAGCCCTCAGGCCCTTGACTAATAAAATAACTTTTAATAGCAGGCCAACATTCTACCAGCCTTGCCACAGCTGGGAACAAAGACAGCCACCTTGTTACAACATGTTGCATTATTTCCTTAAAGTCCTGGTTTAGGAAAGAATAGAAGCCTTTCAACAGTGCCATTTTTTAGCAGATGCTGAAAACTCACTATGTATTTTCAAAACCAGAGTCTCCACATCAAACTTTGCAAGGGCCTTGCTTGCATGCTTGGCACAGTTATGTATTACATGGCATAAACAGTTTGCTGCAATGATGTGAGGCACCTCAGATTTCAAACTTTTAAAACAGACCTGTGCTTTCCATAATTGACTGAGGCATTGTCTGCAGCATAGCTAGCAATGTTTTGTACTTTGAGTCCTTTATGCACAAGGATGTCCTTTATTCTAGTAAAGATACATTCAGAACTTTCGTTATGATCCTCATAGAAATCAAGGAGTTTCTGTTGTGTGCCATGGGTGTGAGTAAAGTACTGAATAACTAAAGGGAACATTTTTCTGTTCCCTTTATTGGATGCATCTGATCCCACTGAGAAATAGGAATTGCCAAGTTCCTGCAGAAGGAGCTCCTCTGAATGAGGTGCAAGAACATTCATGACAATGCTCTCAGATTTTGTCTTCCCACAGGTGAATTTGAAGCCAAAGTAGAATCAGGGAAGACTGTCGGTGCCAGCTTACCTCCACAATCTATGGATACATATGAGTGACCATGTTTCACTCCATGATAGACTGCTGTCACTTCAGCTGCAGTGACTTTGGAAGCTTCACTGGTTACACTACGTGGCTGAATAAACTTGGTCATTACGAGGTTCTGCCTCTGGAGCTGAAGACTTTGATGATGTTTGTCTGACTTCTGATGGCTTTTCAATGCCTTTTCCCCATCCCATTTTACAGTGAAAGTTGTTCCACAGGATGTGCACTTTGCCATGGCATCTGCATTTGGAACAGGTCGCACCCATGAGTAGCTTTGCTCCCACACCTTATTATAACTGCAGAAAAACCTCTTAGGAGACGCGCTTTCAGCCTCCTCTTGATGATCCATTGACCTTTTCCTGAACATGATGACTGTAGGATCCTTGCTCAACACTACAATAAACCAAAACAGCTATTAATAGAAAATCAAAACACTTGTGACCAACACCAGTGCCTGGTGGGGCCTGTGTCAGTCAGTAGCCACTAGCCAGAGTTCACATTCACATGTGAATCTCCAGACTTTCACACCCTAGTAATACCAAGTTGGTATAGGGAAAAAAAAATGAGACTCCTCATGAAAAATTACAGTGAAGGTAAAGCAATGAAAGGCAGAAGCAACTCCTGTCCGAGGGACTTGCAGCTGTTACACATGAACCTGGTGTGACAGCAGAATATGCACAGAAGGCATTCTGTGTGTAAAACACATGGGTCAGACACTACAGCAATGCACCAAATTAAGACCCTCTACTTTTATGTAGAACCTAGTGCAAACGTTATCCAGCTGAGTCTGAACACAGCAAGAAAGTTCAGGCATACTGTGGACTGACAAGATACACCCTAGAAAGAAACCCTAGGAAGAAACACAGGTCAAGGTAAACATCACGGTGATGATAGACTAGAAAAGACAGTTCTACAGTCCAAGCATCCTATACAAATCATGTAATCATATATTCACTGTAACATCAAATGAGCTAAGCTTTGGTATAGACGGTATACCCTAGAAAACATAGATAAAAGGTAAACAGTTGTAGTTGTGATGACAAACTAGACAAAAAAGCTACATTTAAGCCTCACTATACTACGAAGACTGTACACCCTAGAAAGACACCCTAGGAAGAAACACAGGCCAAGGTAAACATCACGGTGATGACAGACTAGAAAGACAGATCTACAGTCCAAGCATCTTATACAAATCATGAAGTCATTATACATTCACTGCAACCAAGTCCAAAACCAGATTAGAAACTGTTCTAGTTAATCACCACATGTTGAACATCTAGATAGTTACACACATCTTGTCACCATCAATGAATGAGATAGTGCCAGCACAGCTAGTGAATTAATATAAATTTAATATTTAAAAAATTCACTAGTAGCTGTGCTGGCAATATTTCATTCCCCTTGTCACACTAATCTTTGAAAATCTACCTTAATTCCAAAGAATTAAACCATTAAAAAAAAATCCACTTACCTCCAGAAAAATCAGCATCAGGGCTACTAAAACAAGCTCTCAGCAGCAGAACAGAACAGGCAGCTAAAGGGCCAGCAAGCAGGGGAACACACCACCACCCAGTCCACAGCACTTCTCCTCCAGCAAGCAAGGCAAGCAGCAGGGCTAAGGCAATCCTTCCAGGTAGCAGGGCTTCCAGGCAGGGCTTCCAGGCAGCAGGCAGGGCTTCCAAGCAGGCAGGGCTTCCAGGCAGGGCTTCCAGGCAGGGAGGCAGGGCTTCCAGGCAGGGCTTCCAGGCAGCAGGCAATCCACTGAAGACGATGTCCAAGGCTCCAAGCAAGAATTTCAGATCTTAAGCAGCACCCTTTGTACTACAAAAGTAAAAGGTAAAAAACTTGTACTGAAGCACCGCTTTATATTCTTAAATTTTCGCGGGCTTTGCAAGGCTTTGACTACTAACTAAACGTGTTGATTGGCTGCTTGCTGCACGAGCCTCGTCTGCAGCAAGCAGCCAATCAACGAGAGTCCAAGACGGGTCACGGGAATGTTTTTTTTTTTTTTTTTTTTTAATACGCGCTGACGAGCCTGACGTCGCTATTTCCGGACTCCGATTACAAGAACCGGAGAACCGGAGTGCCCTACTGATTTCCGGGCACTCCGGAAAAAAAACGGAGGGGTGGCAACGCTACTAAACCTCAAAATGCATTCATTCGAGGCAGTCCTTAAAATGGAGACCATTGACATCTGTGCAGTGACAGAGACCTGGTTCAAGGCTCCAGAGAGCACCCCTGCATTACCAGGCTATAATTCATACCACACCTTTCAGCCACCTAACCTGGACTGAAACACTAAAGGTGGAGGCGTGTCCATATTCATTAAGGAGATCCACACCACCAGGCTAGTTGCTCCGCATAATGCATCTGAGATTATCCAAATGCAACTAACTCTGGGCAAGATCGCAATCCAAATTGTAACTTGCTACAGATCCCCCACCATGCCCCAGGATTCCCACTCCTCATTTCTTGATACACTGGAAAATATTAGGGTACAACCCAACACCCTAATAATGGGTGATTTCAACTACCCCACCATTAACCTGGAAAACTACTCATGTACCAACTCTTTTGCTCAATGTTTTCTGGAATTCATAAATTCCAACATCTTGGATCAACTTATCCACACCCCTACCAAGGGCAGCAATATCCTAGACCTGGTCATTACCAACATGGACGACCAGTGTTCCACACCAGAGATCAATTCCTCATTGGTCAGATCCGACCACAAGCTAATCAGCTTAGACATCCACATCCCGCCCCCACCCCCCATTAGGGAAACCACCATAAAAAATTTCTCCAAAGCCAACTTCATGCTTCTTAAGACAGAAGTGGCAAACTTCATGACACCCATGCAGACAGACAATAGAGGTACGACTGCTGAATCCTACACAAATGCACTTTGTAAGCACGACATGAACACAATACCAAACAAGAATAAAAAGGAAGAGAAGAAACCCCAATGGGGCAGTTATACGATTATGGCTTGGTAACCAGCACAGCAGGAGGAGGACATTCAGACCGACAAATAATAATGGCATTCAGACTGATGGCATCTGTGCTTCATCTTTATGCCCTACATTTTGCATGGGGAGCATGTGTGCTATATCTAGCACCTATAAGAGCTGAAGGATTTGGTATATTGGCTGGATGTTGGGATATCCGTGACAGGAGATCCCCTTAGATGAAGAATACTGCAACAGTGATACAAATATCGGCCTAACATACAAAGCTATGTCAAACCCAGAGCTGTGTTCCACACCAGAGGTCAATTCCTCATTGGTCAGATCCGACCACAAGCTAATCAGCTTAGACATCCACATCCCACCCCCACCCCCATTAGGGAAACCGCCGTAAAAAAATTCTCCAAAGCCAACTTCATGCTTCTTATGACAGAAGTGGCAAACTTCACGACACCCATGCAGACAGACAATAGAGGTACGACTGCTGAATCCTAAACAAATGCACTTTGTAAGCATGTACACGAGTGCATGGATCATGCTATCCCTAACAGAACCAAGATGCTATCCTCCAAAAAAGGAAGCCAATCTGGTGGTCCCCTGCCATAAACAAACTCTACAACAGAAGAAAGAAACTGTTGCAAAAAAGTGTAAAAACCCATGACTGGAAGAACTCCTGGTCAGCCTCAGTAAGAAGCTGAGATCCCTCATAAAATCCTCCAAAGCTAGTTAAGAAAAGAAAATCACCACTGATTCTAAAGACAACCACAAAGCATTATATATCTATATAAAGAATCTCAATGGCAACACTCAGATCTGCTCTGAGTTACAGTACAATGGCACTAAATATATAGAACCAACTGATATTGTCAACATCCTGGCAGGTTCAGTGCTAACTTTACCCCTCACCCCCTAAAGGGCCCATCTCTATACCGGAAGAATGCAAAGCTCCTGTAATCATGGCTGCACAGGTAGAAACCATACTATCCAAAGCCAAGAATACAGCATCCATAGGACCTAACAACATCTCAGGCTGTGTTCTACATGAACTACAGAATGAACTGGCACCCCACCTAAGCACCATGTTCAATCATATCTTCGCCTCAGGCTTTGTGCCCACTGAATGGCATACAGAGACTGTTATCCCACTCCACAAAGGGGGAGCCACCACGGAACCCGGGAACTACTGCCCCATTATCCTAACGAGCCTAGTCTGCAGGGCCATGGAACATATCAACATGGAATTAATAAACAAAGACACTGGTAATCTCCAAACTCCGGACCCCACCCAGTTCAGGTTTGTAAAAGGCAGATCATGTCTCCTAAAACTGATTGACTTCTTTGAAGCAGTCACCAAAGCCGTAGACAAGGGTAATTTGGTTCACACAGCCTATCTAGATCTCACCAAGGCTTTTGACACCATCCCCCTCTCTGGAACTATAGATAAACTCACCAAACTATAGGTATAAATCCCTATGTCACAAGATGGGTTGCCAACTGGCTCACTGACAGAACCCACACTGTGAAAGTAGCAGACTCCAAATCCAACTTCAGGCCAGTGACAAGTGGAGTATCACAGGGTTCAGTCCTGGGTCCTCTCCTGTTTGGCATCTACTTTTCTGAAGTACAAACTAACACATAAGGTCTTTGGCTAGCGAAGTTCGCAGATGACTGCAAACTAGGAGCCATAATTGAAACTCCTAACAATGTGGACATTCTACAAAAGTGCCTCATTGAGACAGATGCCTGGTGTCAAAGCCATGGCTTCAAGCTCAATGCCAAAAAGTGCATTGTCATCCCTTTTGGTAAAAACTCTGTACCCATGAGCTACCACATAGGTGGTAGTCTACTTAACACCGAAAGTGTGATGAGACATTGGGACACAGGTAGACAGTAGTCTCTCCTTTAATAATCACATCACCACAGTAGTCAAGAAATCCTTCTACGTGGCACACCTCATCACAAAAGGTTTCTCATCCATGAAAAAGAGTTCATTGTTCCTCTCTACTTGTCACTCATTAGACCCATTATAGAGTACAATGCCCCTTTTGGTATGTACCTCACAAAACATCTACAATTGGAAAGGCCACTGAAATACCTCACAAAGAGGATTACCGGCCAGAATCAGATGCCATATGCAGACCATCTCAAAAAACTCCAGCTTTACTCCGTCGCATATCGCCTACTCAGAGGCGATCTCTGCCTAACATACAAAGCTATGTCAAACCCAGAGCTGTTGGACATGCTCCACTTAAAGAAATCTCAATCCCTCCAAGCTACACACTCCAGGGACCTAAACCTTGTCACCACAATAAACAGAACATGCCAGAGGGATAGATTCCTGTCCCAGAGACTTCCCATACTCTGGAACAAAATACCTGTCTATAACAAACAAAGCTCTTCATTAGCACTCTAAAAGAAAAATCTTGATGATTGGATGGGAAATAGGAAATTCACCCCGGGGATCACCTCTGTGGCTCTGCTCGACAGTGGCACAGGAAAATAATTTTCTTGGGTGGCAAACGCCAGGGTACCTTTTTGGCTAGGCTTGTATAGGCCCTAAGGCTGATAGCCTAGTACCTACCTATGAACAATTATCCAACATTATACCCACGCAAAACTTCTTGGAGTCATAATTGACAATGAACTGAAACTTAATCTGCACTTACTCCAATGTATAAAAAAAAAACACACCAGAAATTGGGCCTAGTGTAATAAAACATTTCTAACCCACAATGCTAGACTCGCACTGGCACAAGCATTCCTCCTTCCCTCCCTCCTATATGCCACCCAATACTCACCCACATTCAAACAACAACCCTGAACAAACTCCAGCAAACTTACCACAAAATAGCTAAATTTATAACAAACTCTCCTTACAATGCTCATCACTGTACTGCTATCACAAACTCTCCTTACAATGCTCATCACTGTACTGCTATCACAAACTCTCCTTACAATGCTCATCACTGTACTGCTATCACAAACTCTACTTGCGATGCTCATCACTGTACTGCTATCACAAACTCTCCTTGCGATGCTCATCACTGTACTGCTATCACAAACTCTCCTTACAATGCTCATCACTGTACTGCTATCACAAACTCTCCTTACAATGCTCATCACTGTACTGCTATCACAAACTCTCCTTACAGTGCTCATCACTGTACTGCTATCACAAACTCTCCTTACAATGCTCATCACTGTACTGTTATCACAAACTCTCCTTACAATGCTCATCACTGTACTGCTATCACAAACTCTCCTTACAATGCTCATCACTGTACTGCTATCACAAACTCTCCTTACAGTGCTCATCACTGTACTGCTATCACAAACTCTCCTTACAATGCTCATCACTGTACTGCTATCACAAACTCTCCTTACAATGCTCATCACTGTACTGCTATCACAAACTCTCCTTACAATGCTCATCACTGTACTGCTATCACAAACTCTCCTTACAATGCTCATCACTGTACTGCTATCATAAACTCTCCTTACAATGCTCATCACTGTACTGCTATCACAAACTCTCCTTACAATACTCATCACTGTACTGCTATCACAAACTCTCCTTACAATGCTCATCACTGTACTGCTATCACAAACACTCCTTACAATGCTCATCACTGTACTGCTATCACAAACTCTCCTTACAGTGCTCATCACTGTACTGCTATCACAAACTCTCCTTACAATACTCATCACTGTACTGCTATCACAAACTCTCCTTGCGATGCTCATCACTGTACTGCTATCACAAACTCTCCTTACAGTGCTCATCACTGTACTGCTATCACAAACTCTCCTTACAATGCTCATCACTGTACTGCTATCACAAACTCTCCTTACAATGCTCATCACTGTACTGCTATCACAAACTCTCCTTACAGTGCTCATCACTGTACTGCTATCACAAACTCTCCTTACAATGCTCCTCACTGTACTGTTATCACAAACTCTCCTTACAATGCTCATCACTGTACTGCTATCACAAACTCTCCTTACAATGCTCATCACTGTACTGCTATCACAAACACTCCTTACAATGCTCATCACTGTACTGCTATCACAAACTCTCCTTACAATGCTCATCACTGTACTGCTATCACAAACTCTCCTTACAATACTCATCACTGTACTGCTATCACAAACTCTCCTTACAATGCTCATCACTGTACTGCTATCACAAACTCTCCTTACAGTGCTCATCACTGTACTGCTATCACAAACTCTCCTTACAATGCTCATCACTGTACTGCTATCACAAACACTCCTTACAATGCTCATCACTGTACTGCTATCACAAACTCTCCTTACAATGCTCATCACTGTACTGCTATTACAAACTCTCCTTACAGTGCTCATCACTGTACTGCTATCACAAACTCTCCTTACAGTGCTCATCACTGTACTGCTATCACAAACTCTCCTTGCGATGCTCATCACTGTACTGCTATCATAAACTCTCCTTACAATGCTCATCACTGTACTGCTATCACAAACTCTCCTTGCGATGCTCATCACTGTACTGCTATCACAAACTCTCCTTACAGTGCTCATCACTGTACTGCTATCACAAACTCTCCTTACAATGCTCATCACTGTACTGCTATCACAAACACTCCTTACAATGCTCATCACTGTACTGCTATCACAAACTCTCCTTACAATGCTCATCACTGTACTGCTATCACAAACTCTCCTTACAATGCTCATCACTGTACTGCTATCACAAACTCTCCTTACAATGCTCATCACTGTACTGCTATCACAAACTCTCCTTACAATGCTCATCACTGTACTGCTATCACAAACTCTCCTTACAGTGCTCATCACTGTACTGCTATCACAAACTCTCCTTACAATGCTCATCACTGTACTGCTATCACAAACTCTCCTTACAATACTCATCACTGTACTGCTATCACAAACTCTCCTTACAGTGCTCATCACTGTACTGCTATCACAAACTCTCCTTACAATGCTCATCACTGTACTGCTATCACAAACTCTCCTTACAATGCTCATCACTGTACTGCTATCACAAACTCTCCTTACAGTGCTCATCACTGTACTGCTATCACAAACACTCCTTACAATGCTCATCACTGTACTGCTATCACAAACTCTCCTTACAATGCTCATCACTGTACTGCTATCACAAACACTCCTTACAATGCTCATCACTGTACTGCTATCACAAACTCTCCTTACAATGCTCATCACTGTACTGCTATCACAAACTCTCCTTACAGTGCTCATCACTGTACTGCTATCACAAACTCTCCTTACAATGCTCATCACTGTACTGCTATCACAAACTCTCCTTACAATGCTCATCACTGTACTGCTATCACAAACTCTCCTTACAATACTCATCACTGTACTGCTATCACAAACTCTCCTTACAGTGCTCATCACTGTACTGCTATCACAAACTCTCCTTACAATGCTCATCACTGTACTGCTATCACAAACACTCCTTACAATGCTCATCACTGTACTGCTATCACAAACTCTCCTTACAATGCTCATCACTGTACTGCTATCACAAACTCTCCTTACAATGCTCATCACTGTACTGCTATCACAAACTCTCCTTACAATGCTCATCACTGTACTGCTATCACAAACTCTCCTTACAATGCTCATCACTGTACTGCTATCACAAACACTCCTTACAATGCTCATCACTGTACTGCTATCACAAACTCTACTTGCGATGCTCATCACTGTACTGCTATCACAAACTCTCCTTACAATGCTCATCACTGTACTGCTATCACAAACTCTCCTTGCGATGCTCATCACTGTACTGCTATCACAAACTCTCCTTACAATGCTCATCACTGTACTGCTATCACAAACTCTCCTTACAATGCTCATCACTGTACTGCTATCACAAACTCTCCTTACAATGCTCATCACTGTACTGCTATCACAAACTCTCCTTACAATGCTCATCACTGTACTGCTATCATAAACTCTCCTTACAATGCTCATCACTGTACTGCTATCACAAACACTCCTTACAATGCTCATCACTGTACTGCTATCACAAACACTCCTTACAATGCTCATCACTGTACTGCTATCACAAACTCTCCTTACAATGCTCATCACTGTACTGCTATCACAAACTCTCCTTACAGTGCTCATCACTGTACTGCTATCACAAACTCTCCTTACAATGCTCATCACTGTACTGCTATCACAAACTCTCCTTACAATGCTCATCACTGTACTGCTATCACAAACTCTCCTTACAGTGCTCATCACTGTACTGCTATCACAAACACTCCTTACAATGCTCATCACTGTACTGCTATCACAAACTCTCCTTACAATGCTCATCACTGTACTGCTATCACAAACTCTCCTTACAATGCTCATCACTGTACTGCTATCACAAACTCTCCTTACAATGCTCATCACTGTACTGCTATCACAAACTCTCCTTACAATGCTCATCACTGTACTGCTATCACAAACTCTCCTTACAATGCTCATCACTGTACTGCTATCACAAACACTCCTTACAATGCTCATCACTGTACTGCTATCACAAACTCTCCTTACAATGCTCATCACTGTACTGCTATCACAAACTCTCCTTACAATGCTCATCACTGTACTGCTATCACAAACTCTCCTTACAATGCTCATCACTGTACTGCTATCACAAACTCTCCTTACAATGCTCATCACTGTACTGCTATCACAAACACTCCTTACAATGCTCATCACTGTACTGCTATCACAAACTCTCCTTACAATGCTCATCACTGTACTGCTATCATAAACTCTCCTTACAATGCTCATCACTGTACTGCTATCACAAACTCTCCTTACAATGCTCATCACTGTACTGCTATCACAAACTCTCCTTACAATGCTCATCACTGATCTGCTATCACAAACTCTCCTTACAATGCTCATCACTGTACTGCTATCACAAACTCTCCTTACAATGCTCATCACTGTACTGCTATCACAAACTCTCCTTACAATGCTCATCACTGTACTGCTATCACAAACTCTCCTTACAATGCTCATCACTGTACTGCTATCACAAACTCTCCTTACAATGCTCATCACTGATCTGCTATCACAAACTCTCCTTACAATGCTCATCACTGTACTGCTATCACAAACTCTCCTTACAATGCTCATCACTGATCTGCTATCACAAACTCTCCTTACAATGCTCATCACTGTACTGCTATCACAAACTCTCCTTACAGTGCTCATCACTGTACTGCTTTAAACGCTCTCCAATGGCTCGAGCTTCCCCAACAACTCCTACTGTTTCAGTTTCAAATGCTGCACAACATCCTTTACAAACCTTCATCCTGTCCCTCTCTTTCTTCCTTTATCTCTACCTATACTCTACCTTGGACCCTCCGTACCTCTAACCAGCAACTACTTGACAACTACCAATATAAATATTCTGTTGTCCCTGCCTCGACCCAACATAATCACCTCTCACTCTCCTTAAATCACTAATTATGTTTTTTTTTCTCACCCATCGCATTTCTCACAACTCCATGTATGATAGCCAATGCCAACTGCTTTTTACCTAATGAAGATGCATAATTTTCTCATGTAAATACATGATTGCTTTTGTATAAATATTGTGTTTTATCATGTAAGCTCTCTATTTTGTTATTACTCCTGTTGTATAAACAGATTTGTCATTTTGATCTCTGCACTATCTCTTGTATATGTATGTGCTTAAAAAAAATTTATTGCAATATTGTTTTCATGCAATTATTTTTCTTTGTTGGAGCTTTTTTCCTTGTGTCTCCACTGAAAATGGGCCCCATGCCCAGTTGAACCAACCCGGTTAACAAATGTCAATAAAAAAATAAATGAAAGTCTCTCAACAACAGGTGTTGCTATGACTCTGTCATAGTCCATGTTGTTGTGAATGACTTGAGATGTACCTCCCTGAATTATATGAAGAGAGAGAAGATTGAGCTCGCTGAATGTGTGTCCTGGGCAGGTATGCCCATGCCTTAAGCAGCATTCTACCATCACACAGAATGATGCTTCAGTACAAACAGGAAATGATTGACTTTAACAATAAGTTTAACAATTTGGTTTCTGGTGTCATTCCAGGGGATCCAGTGCCTGACAGCCTGGGAAGATATGATTGACAGACCACAATGCTTTGTTAAAGATAGACTGTATCTGTCTCACTTGGGCTTCAGGCTTCTGGCAAAGGCCCTTCCCTCCCCCATACTGCCTTTTTAGGAAGAGTCATGAGGTCGATACTACCAACATAAAAATCTCAACAAAACAAATTAAAGGTCATGCTGCTAAATGCTAGGAGTCTAAACATGAGACTGCACTCATTGTAAGCATTCTTAACCCAGGAAAATGCTGACATTTGTGCAGTCACAGAAACCTAGTTCAAAGTTGCGAGAGCACCCCAGCCTTACCTGGTTACTCATCCTATCATACATTCAGACCCCAAAATGTGGGCAGCAAAGCCAAAGGAGGTGGAGTTTCAATAAATAGTAAAAAGACACACACCTCCAGGCTGGTTAAACACTATGACACACAGGAGACACTCCAGGTGCAGTTAACTGTTGAGAAGACCCCTATTCAAATTATAGGTAGCTACAGGCCCCCAAATTTGACTCAAGATGCCCACTGCACCTATCTGGACCTCTTCAAATCTATCAAGATTCAACCCTTTACCCTGATCCTGGGTGACTTTAACTACCCAACCGTAGATTGAAAAAACTACTCATGCCAGCATGCAAATACCCAGAGATTCCTCGATTTTTATCAATGCAAATGCCTTGGAACAGCTAGTTGATTACCTCACAAGAGATAATATCTTGAACTTGGTATTAACCAACATGAGTAACCACTACAGCACCCCTACTGCATCATCCTCCCTGGTAAGATCCAACCATAAAGTGGTCACTTTCAAAGTCTCCATCTCCCCTGACCCCCCCCCCCCATAACTATGGTCAAATAAAAAAACTTCTCCAAAGCTGATTACAACCTCCTGAGGGATGGTATAAACAGCTTCCCAGTCTCCTCCCCACTGTAGGAACTGGCACCAGTGTCCAAATTAACACCAAAGTACTATACGAACATTTATATAGATGCATGGAATCAGGAATACCTGACAGGACAAAGCATCCTCCACAAGCAAGAGTAAACCTTGTCTGGTGGACATCTGCCATAAATAAACTATATAACAAAAGGGAAAAAAAATGCTCTCCAGGACCAAGAAAGGAGCAGGTGCCCAATAGGAAGCAATCTCTCCTTAGCCTGAGCAAGCTAATAAGAGCCCTAGTGAAATCCTCTAAATCCAACTTTGAGTTCAAATTGGCCACCTCTGCTAGAGACAGTCGCCTTCTTTACATATGTCCGCAATCTCAAAGGCAGCACTTAGATCTGTTCAGAACTGGTGGTGAAGGACACCACATACACAAATACTGTAGATATAGCCAATCTACTGGCTGACAGATTCAGTGAAAACTTCTGCCCTCTGTCCCCCCTATCATTAAATCAGTACATCCCCAGTACCTGACTCTTATCTCTAGGGAGCAGATCATCACTGTCCTCTCAAAGGCAAAAAATACAGCCTCCATGGGACCCGATAACATCCCAGGCTGCATCCTACATAAACTCAGGCATGAACTTGCAGCACCATTAGGCACCCTATTCAACCAAAGCCTGAGTACCATGTTTGTAATAGCCAAATGGAGGACAGCCACTGTCATCTCTTTACACAAAGCTGGAGAGTCCACCGATCCAGGAAATTATAGACCATCAGGCTAACTAGCCTGATAGTCTGTAAGGACGTGGAATGGATTATCGTGGACCTTATTAACAGGGACATTGGCAACCTCCAAACACTCGACCTCACACAGTTTGTCTTTGTCAAGGGGAGGGCCATTTTTGTTAAATCTGGTCGACGACTTTGAGAAAGTCACCAAAGCGATGGATGAGGGGAAGATGGTGCACACCTACTACCTTGACCAGGCCAAAGCCTTCAACACTATTCCCCACTCGTGTATAGTAGATAAACTCTCTCATCTAGGCATCAATCCATATGTTACCAGATGGGTAGCAAACTGGCTCACTGATAGAACCCACCTAATCAAAATAGGGAAGCCACCTCAGGCAGTTGACCCATAACGAGCAGTGTACCCTAGGGATCGGTCTTGAGGCCTCTGTTATTTGGGATATACTTCTCTGAGGTGCAGACTAAAACCAGTGGGCTATGGTTGACCGAGTTTGCAGATGGCTGCAAGCTGGGCGTAGTCATCAATTCCCCAAATTAGGTGGACGTCCTCCAAGAGGGTCTCAACCAAACAAATGACTGGTGCCAGAAACATGGCCTCAAGCTGAATACTAAAAAATGCATCATCATCCCCTTTGGGGAGACTGATGTCTCCACATATTATCACATTAATAACAATGTCCTAAGTACCCAAATAGTAGTGATGGATTTGGGCACCCAGCCTAATAGCAACCTGACTTTTGACCACCATGTTGCTTCCATTGTACGGAAAGCTTTCTACATGGCTCACCTCATAAGTAAGGGTATCTCATTCAGGGACAAAGAGGTCATAAAATCTCTGTATTCTTCCCTTATAGGGCCAGTTATTGAGTACAACACTCCCTTCAGCATGTACCTTGCAAAGCACGTACAGCAGCTGGAGACACCACAGAGGTTCCTCACCAGGAGAATCCAGGGCTTCAATACCTACCCTACACAGATGGGCTAAAAGCCCTGTTCCCTCTACTCAGTTTCATACAGACTCCTCAGAGGTGACCTCTGTGTGGCATACAAAGCAATCTTAGATTCCGCCTTGATGGGACTGCTGCATATCCGCAAGTCAAGCTCCACTCGAGCAATGCATATGGGTGACCTCAACCTGGTCTGTGATAGCAGTAGGACTTGATGGCAGGACAGATTTGTGTCCCAGAGACTCCTCCCTCTCCATATCAAGCAGAGTATCTGTTTTTAAGTGGAACCTGGATAACTGGATGGGAAACAGAAAACACACACCTGGGATTCCACCTGTGTCCCTGCTGGAAAGGGACTCTAGGTGCTGACTTGTCTAAACATGGGTTAAACTCTTGGCTAGGCTTATAAGGACCTTGGGGCTAATAGCCTAGTAACCTCCTGTGATCCTATTGAGTTCACAGAAAGACATTGATTTTGCATCATGTTTTTGGTCTGTTCCTTGAAAATGTTGTGGTTTTCTGACTAATGATCGAGGCTTGCACTCACCAATTAATGACAGGCATTTGAGTTTCAGACATCATGTTCTCCAGAAAGTATATGCTAAGCTACAATCTGTAATTTTAGCAACTTTCTAAGTACAAACAAGTAATATTTAAAGTCTACCCCAGTTTTGGGCTTTTGTCCATTATATTTTGGCTTTGCCCCTGATTCTTGCCCCTGATTCTTGTGCTGAGACATCAAGGTGTGATCTGTGACCTAATCAATTCTAGGGTTGGTGGCAATACTTCCAAAGCAATAAAAAGATTAACTTATTAAGCAGAGTCTGTATTTACACAGCTAGGAGATGAAAAGATAGGAATTTTACTTCAGATTTGCACGCAGTTATGCTGTAATTTGACTGGTAATTTAGGGAGACATGGGTTTCTGTGATAGCGCAGTCCTGATGTTTAAAGTCATTTGAGAATTTAGAAAACAATATAAAGGAAATATGGATTACACAACATGGAGTCAAACTGTATTACAAAGGTAAAAAATATTTAGGAGAAAGCAGTCGTGAAGTTTTGCAAAGGAGAGGGAGACAATATCAGGAAACTGTAGGATACAGAGACAGTAGTACACTGAATAAGAGCATCATGGGTACACTTTTTTTATTAATTTTTAATTTGATATCAGATTTGTACTGCTAAGAATGAGATGGTGATTCAGGGCATATCCCAGTAACTGATGAGCATCAGACAAAGAACCAGTCCTAGATGGGACACTTGTCCATTGCAGGATTCACATACTCACACATACAAAATATAAACACCTAGCAGCAAGTGGGAGGATCACTAATCCACCTACCTGCATGCTGTTTGGAATGTAGGAGGAAAAGTGTAGAATATTGACAGCCATTTATATACTCGGACGACATGCACAATTTGCACAGAAACAACCTGACCAGGAAATAAACCAAAGAACCAAGAGCTGTGGGGCAGCAATACTTAACTGCTGCACCACCGGGATGCCCAAATGAGACATTTAAGTTGCCCTTCTCCCATGCAATTTAGCTGTTGTACATAGCAGTTTACTAAAATCTGTCACTAATGTAGGTAATCACCTGCAAGGGACATGGGGTAGGCAGTAATATAGAGCAAGTTCTCCAAAGCAAAAGCTCGATAACTAGCAGTAAATGTACCAGAAAGCTTAATGAATTGTATGCAGTGGCTGATGAGGCAGCCTCACTCTGTGGTATCCTGTATGGCTTAATTAGCTGATTTAAAGTCAAACAGAGGAGCGGAGAGCAAAATCCAAGTATTTAAACCCCAGTTTATTCAGACAATGTTCCACTTAATAAATATATGACACTCTATATAACACTCTATATTTGAACATAAACGCTATTGAACACATGCGTTTTCATCTATAAAATCAGACTTCATCAGGAGGATTTATTAAGTGGAACGTTGTCTGAATAAACTGTGGCTTAAATACTTGGATTTTGCTCTCCGCTCCTCTGGTTGACTTTTAATTCTGGTTTTGGAGTTTTGTACCACCGTTTTTGTTTTGGTTAATTAGCTGATTGACATAATCAAAATATTTGGGATTGATGGATGTGCTGAACCATTGTTGTCTGACATTCTGTTTCTAAAGATACTACCGTACTTTTAGCCAGATATTTCATTAATAAGAAAAATGTGAATTAGCAATTATTTTTACAAGCAGTGTATATCCTGGACTCAGCATTTTTACAGAAATGTTGAGATCATTGTTGTATTATTAGTGTATCCTTTCTGAGATAGTAGTTTTTTAACAATGCAGATAGTAAACTACCCAGGAAAGATCCTGAATTGCCTTCATTCCATTTTGAATGTTATAATGACAGGTTCATAGATGTGTGCACACTCACTCACGCTTTTCATATGTGCAGTAAGGTCATGCAACATAAGTTCATTTTGCATTACTTAAATTTACTACTTCAGATAATAAAAGTCTTTTCAATATAACAATGTATAACATGAGAATTTTCAACAGATCCTGAGTAGTGAAAGTTGCTAGCACCCTCTCTCAACATAAAATTGCAACAAGTGGGGCAACACATGATCTCCCGTTTGGCATTTATTTTTGCGAATGTGCAAGACATTATTATCCCTGATGTATGATTGACCAAGTTTACCGATGACTGCAAGCTGGGCACTGTTAACCACTCACTCAATGAACAAAACTGATCCAATAAGGGCAGGAATATGCACACATCTTGTGCACTGAAAATGCTGTCACAGTAAATGTAAAAAAGTGCAGTGTAGTTATGTTCAGCAAAAAAAGCTGCTCCCATTTCATATGTGGAAACTGGTAGTACTCTTCAAACAGAGAAGCTAATGACAGATGAGTACTTATGTGGGCAAGTGTCTCATTTGATCATTACATTTCCACAGGTTAAGCCAACCACTACTTTGTCTGCTTTTAAGGCTACTCGTGATGATTGAGAAACCCTTCTATATGGACAAGTTAATTTCCTGGAGAAATATCTTCAACATCTAGAAATGTCATCTTACTCCTATACTCTTCCCTTATCAGACCCATCAGCAAATACAGTGCTCTGTTTGATATGTGCAGCTGCAGTCATACTGGTCAACTGAAGAGGTCCAATGATTTTTAATAAAAAAAAGATAATAATAAATAATGGCCTTAAATGTTTTAACTATCTTTATAGATTAGTATAACTCCCCTTATACTCAGCAGGTTACTGGCTTCCTTGAGGTGACCTAAGCCACACTTGTCAAGCCATGATAGGTCCAGAACTATTGGACCTCCTATTTCTTTACAAAACCAGTAGGTTCACAAACACCCACACTAATGACTCAAAGCTAAACCAACAAAGACGACACACTGGAGGGATAGATTTCCTAACTTCGTGTATTCCCGGCCAGTGGTAATTGAGATTAATCAAACACTCCATTGTCTTTAAAGCTGGTCTTTATCATCGGATAGGTACTCACCAATTTAAACTATGGTTATCATATATGGCTTTGATTGGTTTGGGAGGAGAGCACTATTGCATTCAAGAAAAGGGTGGCAAGAACTTCTAAGTTTTTCTTCTTAAAGCTGTATTGGGCTAGGCATCTTATGGTCTCTGTGATAATTTACCTAGTAGTATTGTTATGTATATGCAATTCCTCCCCAGTACTAATGTGGTATTGTAGTTACGGTTTTACTTAGGGGGTGATATAAGAACTTGCTCTATCCTCAAAGAAAACTTAAAAGGAATTGCATAGAAAGTAAAGCATAATAACCAATATGAATTATGACTACACAACTACATGTCATTAACCAAAAACATTAGTTCTATGTGATAATGGAATTATACTGAAACAATTTGCTTTTGAGTGTTTTATTTTCTTCTGTAAATAGTATGTAGTTGTAAAGTTTATCTTACTGGTCTAAGCTGAATATCTGTTTAAATCAGAAGCTTTTATTACCAGTCCACTCTGAAAATGGCATCCATCCAACAGGGCTAAACCTGGACAAAAAAATAAAAAGGAATAAACAAAACATTTCAATGGAAAACTAACATTGAATGTAGCTAACTTTTTATATGTTTTCTAGTCACCTTTGTTTGTACTACACAAGTCGGGGTGAAGCCCCTGAAATATTTATGCAAGCTTTGTGCCTTCAGTAAACAACTCGTTTAGTGATTATCCTGCACGTCTATGAAGTTCTACTGAACAAGGACACAACTTGCTTCATTAGACTGTCTGAACTTGGTTTACTCCCCAGTCACTGTTTTCTTTCTAAGCATATGCTTGCACTGACGACTCTGTATTTTGTTTTTTACATTTTTTTGTGAATGTGATTGTGTGACTGTAGAGCTGCCAATATACATTTGGAGCTGTGGGGAACTTATCCTTCAGGCAGCAATTGCTTATTCTAAATTTCTTGTGCAAGGCTTGAGTTGTCAGGCAGTATAAATAAGTAAGTTAGGCTACCATGGAGCTTTGCTTCAGGGACTTGTAGGGGAAATCCCACTGGCTGAGTTTGTTTTATTCAAGCATTCCATCAGATCTTCAAGCTGCCCACAATATGGAGAATGATTCTGGTGAGCTGTTAACATAAGGCATGCTTAAAAATAAAGAACATGTTAAATAAATCTGGATAAACTGAGAGCATTACATTTTTAATGAGTTCAAAATTACCATTTACATTTTAACACTCCAAAAACCAATAAGAGTGGACACTGCTCGAATACCAACTCCTTCTGTTTATTAAAAATCACTTGTATGTCTATTTTTAATAAACAGAAGGAGTTGGTATTCGAGCAGTGTCCAGTCTTATTGGTTTTTGGATATTTACTATGGTTTATTTGACTGGACTTTGGTGAGGCACAGAACATTGTTTTGTTTTACATTTTAACACTCTGTGCAACTTTAGTAATATTTTAAATAAGTTCTCATTATTTGTAAATACCATGTTAGTAAAGGCTTAAAGCTTTTAATGTATTTGTGTAAATGAAGCGTCCACTGTAGCATTTTAGAATGGGATTGCTTAACAACCACATTACTAGTATGAACAGCAGTGGGCTCAGAGCTGAACCATGATGCACACCCACTCCCACTGGTAACCCCGCTGAGTCTGTGTCCATATTTGTGCTATTGGCTTCTCGTACTCTGCAAATGATTCTGGGATTTCCAACCATTGCAGGACTGACCAAATCAGCTTTCTTGGAGCCTTGTCGTATGCTTTCCCAAAGTCTAGGAATGCCCATTTGAACTTTCTTCTCATCTACAGTTTCTCCTGAACTCTGTCTCACTGAAAACATCATCTTGATTGTTTTGTATCCTGATCTGAATCTGGACTGCTCATCTCCCATCTTAATCACCCTGTCTAGAACTTTCACCTGTGGGAAGGCATTTCATACCTCTGTACTGTCAACAGTTGTGAATGTCCCCTTTGTTCTCGTACAATGGCACTAGTTTGCTTCTCTCCAGTCATCTGGGATATGTCTTTCTCTTCATGCTGCTATGGAAACCCTCTGAAGCAGTTTCTCTCCTGATCATATCTACAGCGACCTCATCTGAGCCTGCTGCTTTTCCTGACTTCCTTTTCATAAATGTTGTTGTTACTACATCTTGGATGGGCTCCTCCTCTTATTTCATTGTAGGCTGTGTTTAGGGCAGTACAGCTTCTGTTGGGTTTTCTTTATTCGGGAGCTGCAGGAGATACTCCTTTTATTTGTCTTTGGTGAGAAGCATCCGTCAGGAAAGGTGTATAGCTGTCTATCTTTGCATTCTGATAGTTTATTTGTGCTGTGTACTTAGTCACTTTGCCAAAGATAATAGTCTCTGGTGCCTTGTTCTTTGCTACTGCAATTGTTCTTTTAGCCTCTTTGTTTGAAAACCTGTTTTTACTCTTTGCATAGCCTTTCTTTTTCTCTTGTGCTCCTCTCATTTTTGATGAAATTCTGCATTCCCAAACCAGTTTTTTGCTGATGTACCTTATATTCTTACCTGACTCAGTCCTTACACATGCTGTTTTGAGACTCTGTGATTCTTCATGAACTCAGCATATTTCCTCTTTGTCCAGATGCGCTAGAGCCACGAGTATTTCCTTGAATTATTGTGCTTTCTCTCCAGTAAACTTCCAGGTGTTTAGCCTAGTCTCTGTTGACCTGAAAGCCTTCTCTGACCACTGCTAGCATCTAATTGTGGTAACCATTGGCTAATGCTCCGAGTTGCCTTTTTAACTGCAGATGACTTTGCAACCACTGATTCTACCCCAGTCCCCTTTCCTTTCTAGGAGGAAGTCTACATGAGTTGCATGTTGGCCACTTTTGCATGTGATCCTATGACCGACTCTGTTGTTGAACCATGTGCTGGCCACCATCAAGCCGATTGCCAGACAGGAGTCTAGAATGGCCGCTCCTTTATTCCTCTTGCACCACAGACCTGTTATGTCTGGTCCAATATTTGCATTTAGGTCCCCCATTATCAGTACTGACTCATGCTGCCTCCATTATCCAGTAGGTCATATAACTGTCGCCTGCATACACACTTCTTCCTTGCTATCACAACCCTGCTGTGAGGCATAGGCTGAGAATATGAATAGTGTCCTATCTTTACACTGAAGTCTGATTCCCATGAGTCTGTCACTAATTCTCATGACATCCCTCACTATCTTCTGACTCTACTCTCTCACAGCAATTCTCACACAATTTCTAGTTTGTCCTAACCAATGAGCAGTAGACAGTAGATCCCAAGCAATTTGGCTTTGCTACATTGCCCTTCCATCTTGTCTTGATTTGTGTGTACAAGAACATCAAGAAGTAGCTGTATGTTACAGGCCTGAATGTAGCTGTATGTTACAGGCCTGAATGTAGCAGTACGTTACAGGCCTGGATGTAGCAGTACGTTACAGGCCTGGATGTAGCAGTATGTTACAGGCCTGAATGTAGCAGTGTGTTTACAGGCCTGAATGCTGTTTTGCAAAGATTCATTAGTAAATAAATTCTGTAGTATGTCATACATTTCAAAATGGAACCCATTACATTTTAAAGCTGTATTCCTTAGTGCTAGCATGCTTTTTTTTTTTTTTAATATATATTTATTTTAAATGTGTTAACTGGGATGAAGCACTGATCACCAACTGCCATTTTCAGTCTCAGCCTAGCACTGAGGAGGAGGAAAATACAAAGGAAGTGAGATTTACATTTAAGCAAAAGCAAAAAAGGATTGCAAGGAGACTACACATCAGTTTGATACATTTCCTCACAGATAACAAGATTGTAAGGAATATCCACAGCAACCATATGCAGTTATTTGCAATAAGGGCAAAACGAGGTGACCACTATATAAAAGGACCAGAAATGCATAGATTGTTTGCATGTGCTTGTAGATATGAATAATGGATAAGGGAGGCAAGCATTGATGTCTGTGACCTAGTTGTAAGAGTTTGAGGGAGACAGGAAGAAGAAACTACACTGCATGATGTGGTTGTATGAGCGATACTGGTATTTAGCAGGTTTCTGGATGTATGGGCCCTTAGCTGGGTTTGAAATGTTTAGTAGCATTGAGTTTGTTTGATGTGGGAGGAAATAGATTCCCAGAGTTTAGGTCCTAGTATGGGGAAGCAGTATTATGTGCGGTGAGGTTTTGTTTTATGGAAGCTGCAGTGTAGTTGCAGTGCAGTTCTGGCTTCTGTTGTTATAGGAAAGCATTTGTTTTAATATTTATTGATTGATTGACATTTGATTACCAGTAAAGTCTGATTGGGTAGGAGCCCATTTTCGGCAGAGGCCCGGGGAGAAAAGCTCCAGATAGTAATATAGCAGTAGTAATAACAGTTTGGCTACCAAGGGAGAAAATGGGTTATTAAGCAGCTTGAATAATGGTGAAATGACTGGGAACTTGGTGTGGCTCCCTAGATCCTTAATCTGTAATGCAGTTTTGAGTTTAATGTTAAGATAAAATTGATGGGTACTGCATTCAGATCCAAACTCCAGCACGCCACTGTTGCGATTAAACTAAGGATAGTTGCAGAATACTGGTTAGTGAATGACAAAGGCAGGAACACTGAATTCTTGTACCTCCTGCAGTGTGATCATACTAGTCTTGTAGTCATTTACTAATTTATTCATTCATAGATTAGCTGATAATGGAAGCCCAGAGAGAGAGACTGCTGTTAAACAGTTGTGGGGCAAAAATGACCTGCCCCAGTCTAATGCTAACTGGGGCATCAGATAAATATTTACAGAAATCTACTTGCTAACTAGTTGATTATCTGGTTAACAGTGTAGACATTAATGCGACTAAATACTAAACCGTTAAAAGGCAAATGCGTATTTCACTTAGGCAGTTTTTAATCAAATACCTTTAGGATCATTGTCAATTCAAGACAAATGTGGTTTGCGATACTTGGCATTAAGCAAAATAATCCATTCTTGTTCTTTGCTCTCAGTGTAGTTTTTGATGTCACCACATCATACATTGGGTTGTATCACTTGAATAACAAAAAACTTGGTGTGTGTATGATCAGTGAGTCTTACATGGGTACCTAAAGCATTGCACTCTTTGTGTGTTAGTATCTCTGATATGCTCCAGTATCCTGTCCTTAAACATTCTATTGGTTTTACCTAGATAGAGTGCATGACAGGTCTGGCAGGAAGAAAAATAAACCACATTTAAAGTGTGGCAATTGGCATAGCACTGGCTTTTAATAGTAAAACGTGTTAAAGGGTGTGTATAGCTGGTATTGGTGTAAATAAACCGACAAGCCGAACAATGTCTACATTGAAAGGTGCCAAGCCGTGTGGAGACATTAAGATGTTTAGCACTCACTTTGTTGCAAAGATATTGTTTTAGGGAACTATTGTTTCTAAAAGAGAAAGGAGGAGTGTTCCCAATATTATCCATTAGATCCGGTATATCATACAGTATGTTCCAATGTTTCTTAATAATGGAAACATATTCATTCACATCACTGGAATGTTGAAGAGTAACCCTAAACTTGTCAGCAGTATGCACAAGTTCACTACTGCGGTCACTTTGTGGGGCTCTACTAAAGTAAGGCATACATCTCTTATTCCTTTGTGTCCAAGCCTCATCAATAGCCCTGTTAATCTCTTACTTAGGGTAGGGCCTGTCCAGAAAATCCTTCTTAAAGGTACTAAGTGCTGCTTGTGCTTCTATATCATCATTATGCAATCTGAGTACCCTATACACATGTCCTTTCACAAAGTTCCTAGGAATATACCCAGCATGCATGCTGGTTTTATGTAGCGAGGCATTCTTCCTTGTCGGTTTTCTATAGATACTACTAGTCAGCACATTAAGACCTGACTTCTTAACTTACAGATCCAAAAAACTAATTTCAGTAGTGGAACATTGGTAAGTACATTTAAAAAAACTGGTGGTGGTATGCATGTACCTCATGAAATTCTCAAGTTCATGACTATCAGCATTCCACAGAAGAAAAACATCGTCCACGAAACAGACATACCAAAGGATACCAATAGAATGTTTAAGGACAGGATACTGGAGCATATCAGAGATATTAACACACAGAGTGCAATGCTTTAGCTACCCATGTAAGACTCACTGATCATATACACACCTTCAAGTTTTTTATAATTCAGGCGATAGAACCCAATGTACGAGGGAGTGACATCGAAAACTACACTGAGAACAAAGAACAAGAATGGATTCTTTTGCT
>NC_056743.1:74961110-74963610 GCF_019279795.1 Protopterus annectens
GGCAGCGCAAGAACTCAAGGATCACAAGACTGGAAAACGGATTGATGCAGGACCAACAGCTGCAAGAATGACTTCTACCACAAGACAAAGACCAAGCCCACAACACGGACTACCAACCCAGGTCAGTACCCCCCTCTTCTCCCCCTAACAGGGACCATTCTTGTAGGCAAAGCCTCACCAGCAAAGAGCAGCCTTTTTTAGAGATAGGTGTGGACACCGTACACAAGCCCCCAGACAAAACAGCATAAGGGGCAGGGGAGAGGGAGAGCGAGGGGGCAGACCCACACAATCTGGCGCAGCCAACGGAACAACCTTGCTTAACAAAATACGCTATTTTCAACCTCAGCAATGTTCCGTTCAGCATGGAAATGAAGGATATTCTTAAAATAGGGCTTAACTACATCCCTCCTCAAAGAGCTAATAGTACTGACGTTATACTTGATTTAAAACTTTACTGCCGAAAGCTCAATTTAAAAAATGTTTTCTCGAACAATAAAAGAAATGGCGACCTACTCTATCTCATAGAAGAGAACAATGAAACAATGGAGTCTGATAGGCTTTTTGCAAACATTGCAAATTGTTCACTTGCTTCAAATTTAGTTCCTCCAAATGCTCAAATTACAAATGCTACAACCATTTCAAATTTAGTTCCTCCAAATGCTTATAGTACAAATGCGACAACTGTTTCAATTTTAGCGCCTCCAAATGCTTGTACTACTACAAATGATTCAGGTACTACTTCAAATGGTTCAGATACTGTCACAGTTTCAAATACTGTCACAGTCTCAAGTAACTTTAATACATCAAATGGTTCAAGATTGGCAAAGTGTTCAAATGTTTCTTATAATTCAAATATTTCTTATGATTCAAATGTTTCAAATGTGTCAAATGGTTCAAATCTTTCATTTACTTTAACTGATTCAAATGCTGCCAACGTTTCATTTGTTTCATTTATTTCAACTGTTTCAAGGGCTTCCAATATTTCAACTGTTTCAAGTGCTTCCAATGTTCCAATTTTTTCAAATACTGAAATCATTTCATATGCATTCAATATTTCAGATGCGTCCAATGTTTCAACTGTTTCATTGTTTTCAAATACTGCAAATATAACAAATGTTTCAAATGCTTCAATTGCTTCAATGGGTTCCACAGGCAAAGTGTCCACAATGAATGTTACGACAGGTAATGTTCCCACTCTGAACAACGCCCATATCAGCTTTGGCGCCAACAGCCTTGCCGCCACTGGCTCTGAAACAATGACATTTCCTCTATCTCGGCCAAGTCTGGGATGAGCGCAACCACTTGTTCAGCTAACCCCACCAGCAACAAGGAGGGAACCCAACAACCCACCCCCAGAAGCGCCAGCATGCTCAATCAACCCGACCCAAGCCCAAGTGGCATTACTGGTCGCCGGAGTCTTAGAAGCCTACCCAGTATACAACAATGTACGGATGATTCTTAACACAGCAGCAGTGTCGGCCATCCAATTCACCACGAGTACAATCAACCCAGGTCGCCTTTCCCACCTGATCCCCAACCCCCTTCAACGGGAACCCAAAATAGTTCTCTATCAGAAGGACCCACTGTTCTAAGAAGAGGGAGCCTGTTTAACCCCACGGTAAACAGCATTATCAACACATACTCAAAAGTGTGTGAAAATGAGATAAGATCTACACTCAAAAACAAACCAACTAATCACTGGGGCCACCTCACACCCAAAGGAAAAACAGCTCTAAAAAGCCTATGCTATGCTCATGACCTCAAGATCATGAAAGCTGATAAAGGAGCAAGTATTGTTATCATGCAAGTAAATGATTACGTGTCCAAGATGAATTAAATCCTTACTATTGACGACAGCTACCGTGCTGTCCCAAAGGAACTAGTAGTCAATAGTTTCAAAAAAAAGACACCACGCTTTGTGAAATGTACACTAGCAACAAAATTACTGACTGAATTCAAATTTATGCAAGTCGACTCACCCCAAGTCGGGAGTCTGTTTGGAATACCTAAAATCCACAAAAACGTGGATAATCCACCCCTGAGGCACATAGTCTCATCTAAAAAGATTCGAACCGAGTTTATCTCGGAACTACTGGACTTTTACCTAAACCCTATAGTCCAGACATCAGAGTTTTTTCTGAAGGACTCATGGCAATTTCTCCACGAGATCCATGTGTTCTAAAAAGAAAACAGCATGTGCCTAGACTACACTCTGGTAACCCTCGATGTAGTAGCGTTATACCCCAGCATACCCCACCAACCCGAAGTTAACATGGTGTATGAATACCGAGTGACACACACAAATACCAATCCAAGTAGAGCAGAGACCCTTTCCGCTCTCCTCAAACTGGTACTTGAAAAAAAATTTTTCGCATTCCAAAGCACAATCTACCAACAGCTTAAAGGCGTCGCCATGGTGGCCAAAATGGCACCCTCATACGTGAACCTGGTACTTAGTGCATGGGAGGCTGACAAACTCAAAACCTTAGAAGGTTTTAAA